>NW_021144800.1:2387497-2469897 GCF_900634625.1 Parambassis ranga | reverse complement strand
CCTTCCAGCTCCAGATAACCAATAAACAAGATAACTGAGCACATGTTAAAATGAAGCACATGCACTCGCACAAGATCAAGCTGAACAATCTGAATACATAGCAGTTTCAACTTGGCCCACTAGATGGAGCCAATGGTTTCTCAGCCGGTGTTCGCCAGTGGAGAAAAGTGGTTCAGTACTGGAAGTGGCTGCTGTTGAACAGGCCTTTATGCATCTATATGAACACCTTCAAGCCGAGGTTTCAAATAAACAATTGTTACTTTAAAAAATGTCTGTGAAATAAACTGGTTTTATTGGAGACTTAAAGGTGAGTTCATAAACTTACACCCAAAAAAGAGAAACTCAAATAACAAAAGAAATAACATGGAAAAAAAACTGTGAATCCAGGAACAACTGCAGACACAGAGTGAGACAGGAACAAAGAGGACACACAGAGTGAGACAGGAACAAAGAGGACACAGAGTGAGACAGGAACAAAGAGGACGCACAGAGTGAGACAGGAACAAAGAGGACACACAGACTGGAACAGACACACTGACCAAGGACCAGGAGAAGCTCGGGGATTATACACAAGGACACAGGTGAGAACAGCCGATCAACATGGAGTGGAAGCAGGTGAGCTCAGTCAGAGAGGAGGACTGGGAGTGTCTGGAGGAGCACAGGAGTAGAAGCAGAAACTACCAAGAGCCCTGAGCACAGTGTTCAAGAGTTAACAAGACACAGGTGACAACAATCATGGCGGAGCAGCTGACCACCAAGGAGGGAAACACAAGAGGAAGGAAAGAGTCCTTTCACAATAAAACAGGATATCCAACAAAACAACAAAGTACATGAAGCAGGAAGATGGAGGACTTAAAGGGAAACAAAGCTGACACAGCTGGCATGACATTAGTAACAGTTCAAATGCAGTAAACATGCTGCAGACATGTGTTCATAGATGAAGTCAAACATCAAATGTGCCGTCCCATTCACCTAAATGTTACTAAGAAGAGGACTTCCTGCTGCTCCTTAAACATGATGGTCTGCTGTGGGTCATGTCTTTGTTCTGCACATGTACAGCTAACATCTCCAGTGTTACACAAACACATCATGTGTTCCATTAGGAAAGCATGTGGAAGTCCCAAACCAGCTGTTTCCCATTCAGGGAATTGGAATCCTCTGGATGACGCAGCCTACTACCCTGCTACCCATTATTAATTATTTATATTTTTTATTTCAAAATGAAGTAAATAAAACACATTTGGTTTGTTGTATAATAGTCCGCTTTTAAGTCACATAATCACAATTTAAAGATTTAAAGATAATTGCATTGACTTTAGTTATTATGTTGTAACTTCAGCGCTGACATACCTGAACCAACACCTTGAGACACCAGAACAAGAAGGTGAGGTTACCTTGCACGTGCATCAGACGGATGGAGCTCCTTCACTCTGTTGGCTGTTGGTTTCTTGCTTCTCTCTTTAAACAGCTTGTAAACAGCAGCTTCCCTGAGGGGAAACTCAGGTAATAAGTGATGCTGCATCAGCTCTCACCTGTTTACAGCTCTGTCCCTTCATCCCTTCCTAGCAGACTTCACTCACATTCAATCTCTAACGATGGGCCGTCAACTAGTCCTGCACATGGCCCAGACACAGTTTCTGGTTGTTAACTGACCATTAACCAACTATAGGGATCTTAGTCATGGTAGCTCCTGCAAGATCCACCCACAGAGGTCCTGAACACATAAAACTCAGATTCCAACCAGAGCAGTAGCAGAACTGAAGAAGCCACTCGGGGGAGTGGGAAACATCTTCAAAAACAGTCCTGGAGTCCAGCTGCCTCGATTTAAACTCTTGGAAATGACTCTGACCTGATGAATGAGAGCATCCACAGATATACTTTTCTATTACATTTACTCAGTTTCGTTAGTATATTTAAATAATTAGTTTCATGTTTACTTAATATTTTAAGTGTAAAAATGTTTCACCAAGACGTTGAGTAGAGCCTGCTTACAGTTTTTAGAGTGTATATCAGTTCAGTGCAGCATAGTGCTCATGAACAGTGAGCTGCTGAGACACACCGACATGTGGACTTTGCTTCTTTAGGGAAAACATTGAGATGCATTTTACACAGGTTGGTTTGGTCCACTGTCCTCTGCACTTAGGAGGCCAGTGCCTTATCCATTAGGCCACTGGGGCTAACATGTGCCTCCTCCATGTGTGTTAAGGTCTTCCCCTTCCTGGGTGATTCACAGGGTGTGGGGTCAATCAGAGGTGCTGTAACACCGTGTGATTTGGAAGATGTACTCCAGACATTGACAAGAATTCTTAAAATAGGTCTTGGCTCTGTAAGACTAAAATGCAACTTAAAACATTAATTAATCCATTTTGTTCTAAAACCAGAAATGAAAAACCACTAATTTAAGATTAAGTAACTTAAAATTAGAATTTAAGTCTATCTACTAAATTACCTTTAGGAAATGACACCTTAATCTGCACAAATGTAGTTAAAATAAGACATCATTCTTAAAACAGTATAACAAATATAAGTGAAGTTGTCTTAAATCAAGACACCAAAAGTTTTTCATTCAATATATTGTATTTAATTCAAAACAGGACCACTTCCACATTCCAAAAAACATCAACAACAAATGTGACGAATGTGATGAACTTTTCTTTGAAAATCAAACACAAGCTTCTACAAACAAAGGGGCTCACTCACTCAGGGAAGGACTTCCACTCACCAATCGCTTCTTTGTAGTGGGGGGTCAAATCCTGCTCGTGGACTGAATGGTTGTGTACCTCTGTTTGCAGTACTGACAGGAGTGTAGAAATGCACTTTGGGTATGTGCAGGGCATAGTAATATGCCATGAGGTAGAGAAGTCCCTCATTAAGTCTGTCCATGGTGAAGTGCTCACTGGAGTGTTTCCAACGGCGATCATGCAGTTGTCCTCAGAAACAAGCAGAACAGGAGAAGACAGGCCCCGCTGCTGCATGAACCCATCAGGATCCTCAGAAGTCTGGATGACACAAATAAATGAAGAAGATTAGAAAAACAGAACTTTGACCTGGATGAGGACATTAGTGAAATTCTATGGTCACAATAAATCCCCTTAGCATTCAGCACTGCAAATGCTGAATGCAGCACAGCTAGAGCCAATGAAGTCAGTACTACATTAAGCACACTGTAGAAAACACTTCCCCTTCCCCTGGAACTTTGGAAATGATCAAAGTTTATCTCAAAGTAACTAAACTAAATATAAAATGTATGAAAAACAGGAATATATTATGAACAATCTCACCGAAAGGACATGGAAAAGAGCCTGGCTGCTTGAGCCCAGTTTCTTTGGTGGCATAGTGCTGGACGGACAGAGCAGTGGCAGGGCTCTGGAGACAGCTGTGATATGCTCCACTGGTTGAATGGAAAAGGCACAATACAACGTGGTACTATAAGTAACTGTAACATAAATAACTGAGACATTATTATGTAAAAAGAACTAAATGCATCATGACTTCACCTCCATTCAAAGTTTTTGGAGGCTTCATGGCCTTCTTCATCACACCATAAAACTGGACCTTTGAGTAGAAGCTTTTCCATCTGTTCTGCATCTCTGATATGTGCTGGAAGTTGGTTGGTTGGATAATTGGCTGCAGCTCGTCAAGCACCTGAAAAACAGATTCAGTGAAGAATTAAAAAAAGTCTAACATTCTATCTAAAATGATTCACCATCAGGCCAAACAAATCTATAATGTGTGAGACATATGAACATTATGCTATTTATGTCAGGCTACAAACTGAGTCATGTGAACTAAGTGGGACCAACATTACTTACGTGATCCAGTTCCCTGAAACAAGGGTAAGCCTCTAGAATCCTTTAAGACGTCAGAGGTGATGAAGCGTCTTCGAGACTCGGATTCAAGGTTCAGCAATTGAGTTACCACAGCTTTGTTTGGCTTTTTGGACTTGTACATTTCTTGGAGGGTCTTGTAGTGTCCTGCTTGGATTTTCTGGCTGTCCAGACATCAACTGAACAAGCTGAAGACATTACAGGGACATTATGATGGAAAGAGGACATGAGATATCCAAACGAGCAAGTTGTCAGTATAATAAACTGAGTAAGTGGTAGCATTAATTCATTAATGTTTGTGTTGCTTGATATAAAAGTAAAATATTGGACCAGAGTACAGACACTCTTGGACACATAGTGAAACATTCCAAAGCTGCTGAATGTCCAGAATGTGCCATATGAATGAACTCAGCCAAAATTATATTTAATACAATACATACATTCTCATCACTGCTGTCCCGTTTTGCACTGGGGTGCTGGCTCTAGGTGACACTGGGATGCCCATGGAACTAACAGGAATGTTCCAGAATAATGGTGGATGCACTGGAATCTCCAGAACTGACTTCTTGTTGTGGTTTCTTGGAAGGTGGAACTTTGGTTGCACCTCATGTTTGGCAGGGTATCTGGAGTCCTCTGTGGCTCTTGCGATGGAGATCATATCAGTCATAGTGTTTCTTATGAGTCGGCAAAAGAGCTCCTTGGATAAGGTCACATTGTGCTCAGTTCCCAGTCTTTCTGCTCGAAGTAGGAGCGTCGCACCTGTTCAAGCTCACTGTCCGTGAACACCATGTATTCTGGGTTGGACATAGTCACAAATTTAGAAGTATTTGCCTCCTCTTTTGAAAGGTCACTGCCTCCAGTGGGGGGATTGATGAATTTCCAGAGCAGTATCCACCTAAAACACATTTACACAAACATTTATTGAGCATTTTTGTCATAGTCACATTATCATTTTGGGGAATGAAAAAAACACTTATAACTTTTAAAAATGTATTTGAAACAGATAGTGATATTGAACCATGTGCTGTTTATCAGTCCTGTTATACTGTGACAGACAGATCTGACCTTTTCATTTTGATTCACTACAAGCCATATAGCCCGGCGCCTCCAGAAATGTTCAGGACCAGGAAAGAGGTCTTTAACGTCATCTCGGGAAAGCGATGGGATCAAGTCTTCTCCAATATTAGCAGCTGTAAAACAGAAAAGTTAGTCAGGGCCAAGAAACAGAGGTTATCATTAAATTCCTTCAGATTTTTACATAGTAGGTGAGGATATTTTGTCAGCACCTGTTTCCACATTTTTTATTTCTTGCTACTTCTACTTCAAGAGTAGTATGTGAACTTAACATCATGTATTCATGTCTTACAAATGACCAGTTGTTGCTGTATTTTCAGTGTTTACAGTCCTTGACATTGAGAGAATGGCCCCACAGCTCAATGAGACATAAGCTATTACTAGATTAGCCCGTTTTATGTGTTTTAGCTGCTAAACTTTAGCCGCGAATCCACAACTTGTTAAGCTAGGCTAACTACATTAACTCACCATTAACACCAGCACAACATCAAAGTAACCCTTGTAGCATACCTCTGACTGTGGCAGGTGTAACCTCGTCCAGTTTGTCCATTTTATGAGTCTGACATCCACAGTTTGTTGAGAATTATGATTTCACAGCAGCAGCAGGTAACCTCTAGCTTAAAGTTTAGCTTCACGGACTCCAAGTGGAAAAAAACGCGACAGGTGGAATGTACCATATTCCAAGAGGGAGCGGGGAGGGGCACTAAGCCTAAATACGTTTAATTTGCATTTTTACAAACTATATTTACGTAAATAAGGTCATATTGCTTCATAATATATCGGCATATCTGGATAATTGATAAATAGTAAGTGGTTTCTGTTGTTATAAGACATGGAATTGTGGTACGTACCTTCATCATGACGTGTCAGCAGGTCGGCTTCATGCAGAGCAGGCAGCTAGCTGCTAGCTAAGGCTAAAAACAGGGAATGATTTGGCGCTGTGTTATCTGCTTTGTGTTTGTAGCTCTCACTCTCAAGTCTTTACTGAGTCATATAAATACTGCTCATAGTCGTAGTCCGGACTTTGTTTGTGGAATTGATGGATGCACCAAAGAATATGGAGTCTACAACTCACTATGGTCACATTGGAAGAAACCACCGCGAACACCTTGAACATGGCAGCAACCATTCACAGGGAGAGAAGACAACAGCAGCTTCATCAGGTGAACAGAACCGTGTGGGCATACAGTCCAGCTGAGCGACGGGGGAAACCAGTGAGCGAACGGATGAAGCAGTGCTGGAAACAGGGGGTCATGTCTTCCTGTAGACTCTCTGCATCAAGTCAGTCAGAGGTGAGTCCTGTCCAGTTTAATAACAGCATCATGTTTTGTGTGGAGGAACAGTGATTTTCTTTTTAAGGAGGACATCAGGTGTAACCGTCTGACCAGACAAGCTACTGCTGTTATGTTGACTGCAAGAGAAAGCACCATCTTTCACAGGTCTGTCTACATACAACATTATTACATCTGTTTTGATTTGTGGCTCTGTTGATTATCTGCATGTCAAGGACAAGCCTAACTCTCACTGAATGGTGCACATCTGGGCTGATGCCTGCAATTGAAAACATTGTGTTTCAAATATTGTGTATATATATTGAAAATAAAAAATACATTTACAGTGACCCTATTAGTCATGAGCATATTTCTCTATGAGATGTGATGTTTAATAATTCCTTGTATTTGCTCTCTGCTATCTAATTAGGATTTGAATGTACTTTGAATGCCTTAATAATGAGTTAAATAGCATCATTGTGTGGATGTTAATATAATACTTTGTAATAGAGATTGCATGCTAATAATTAAAACATGGACTGCTTGTATTTAATTTGCTCTTATTTCTTGTCTGTTCTGCAGAGGTGTGAATGATGTCTTGGCAGCAATGCAGCAATATCAAGCTCTGTTGGTGACTAGTCTGAGGAGTCAGCTACAAACTGTATTTCAACATCAGGGAAGTGAACTTGAAAAGGAAGCGTTGGCAGTATTGGACCGGATTGAGGATCCATTCACATCTGTTTGGACAGCATACAGGCAGGACAATGTGATTAAGAACAATGTCAAGTGTGTGGAGTCAAGAGCTTTCTGTTGGCTATACCGCCTGCTGCAGAAAAAGGGACAAAAAGGGTTCTTGCCACAGTTCCTGAATGTTTTCATTACATACCTCTGATTACAAGTTCAGAACAGTTATTGTCCCATCCAAATATAAATAATAATGTTGTACACGTGGTGTGTGAATATTGCACCTATCAGAAGTGGTTATTATACAGTCTGACAGCAGCAGAGGTTGTGTGTAATGACGCAGCTCACCAGCAGAGGGCGTGTGAAGGAGCAACAAGCAGAAACTACAGAGGAGAAGAGACACAACAAAGATCAGAACAGACACACTCAGCTCTTCTCTCTGAGACCATGATGATACCGTCACTATCATCACTGCACATGTTTTTGGCTGCACGTCTGGAAATGAGAGGAGACAGAACATTATCATACATGTTGCATAAGTAAAGTCACATGACATGCACCACTGTAAATAAAGGAAACACATATTTTTAAGACACTTAGAGCACAGAGCCCAAGAAATAATAAATCTAAAGCTCACAAGACACAAGAGAACAGAACAGAACAAATACTTTATTTATCCCAAACTGGGAAATGTTTTCTATTGCAGCAGCAATGTACAGGGTCAGTATCATCCTATCTGCTGGTAAAAGTCTTTCTCCCCGTCGGGAATTGAACCCCGGTCTTCCGCGTGACAGGCGGAGATACTATCCACTATACTAACGAGGAATGCTGACAACCACCATCTGTCATAGCAGCAGCCACCTGGTGCGGTCATGTGTCAGCTGGGGTGTGACGGAGTGGCTACGTCAGTAACTGTGGGCAGACTGCAGGTGTGTGTGCACCCAGACACCACAGGTCCCAGGAGAGCAGCCGGACCTTCCTGTCCTCCTGTCCATCGCTGTCCAAGGTGAACCGACACCACCAGACCACAGGGCCATTATTTATTTAGCAGGAAAGAAGAATGCTCTGCAGCATTCAGGTGTTATCAAGACAGCCCCTATAAAGGAGAGGTTCTGCTTCTCAGGAGGGTCACACCCTAATACAAGACCACTTCCTGTTATGCAACAAATAGACTTTATGATTCAATGTTGAGCTAATGCCACAGCCTAGCCTGTGGCATGCCTTGCTAGTCATTGTATGACACTGCTTGGCAGCAGCTGTAAAGAATTTCCCTCTGGGATTAATTTTTTATCTAAAATAAAAAAAAAAAAAAACATGGAGGACAGTCGTCTCCTCATGGAGGACAGTCGTCTCCTCATGGAGGACAGTAGTCTCCTCATGGAGGACAGTCTCCTCATGGAGGACAGTCTCCTCATGGAGGACAGTGATATGCAAAGTGTCCAGTCTTTGTTGACACAATTAGAAGAAATCTTTGTTCATATCTTTACCAATGTCAAACTAAGAACAACATGTGCTTTGTGTTGTTCTTCCACCGACTGACACATGAAAAATAAGAGGTCACACATGGCTCGTTGGTCTAGGGGTGTGATTCTCGCTTAGGGTGCGAGAGGTCCCGGGTTCAAGTCCTGGACGAGCCCTGATGTTTAACTGTATTCCTTGTTGTTGACTCTTTTCAGTTCCTCTCTAACTACCACACAGCTTTACAAAGCTAACAAAGTTCTATTCAGACTCATCCCAATCCAGAGCAGTTGTTCCACAGTAACACCTGCAGGAGGACGTCATCACCCAGTATGTGACCTGCACTGTGAGCTGTAAGGTCTTATACAGACAGGTGTGTGTCTGTCCTCATCAAGTCCAATCAGTATCATCAAAGACAGCTGGACTCAGATGAAGGTGTAGAACCATCTGAAGGACGATCAGAAGAAATGGACGCACCTGAGTTCAATATATGAGAGTCACAGCAAAGGCTCTGATACTTAGGACCATGTCATATTTCACTTTGTCTTTTTAATACATCTGCAAACATGTCAACAACTCTGTGTGTTTCTGTCAGTATGGGGAGCTGTGTGGACATTAATGAGGAAAAAATGAACTTCAATGATTTTAGCAAATGGCTGCAATATAACAAAGTGAAACATTTAAGGGGGTCTGAATACTTCCTGCACCCACTGTACACATAACAGATGGATGTGACTGAAACAACAGCTCTGTGTGTAATATAAATATACAAACTAATGTGATTTGATCAGAACATTTTAAAAGACAGTGATGATCTGTTCTTATTGTCTAAACAGGAACAGTTGAAGCACAGCTTGCAGCCCCTGTATCTCAGGCTTCTCAGCTTCTCTTCAGATGTTTGGAAACCGCTTGGAATCTGCTGGAACCTCTCATTAATGACTCACATAGAACTTTTGAACTTTTGACTTTATGTGAGGAGGGATTGATTTTGGAATGAGGAGGCTGCAACACTTCAGGAATGCTTTTAAGTGACTGACTGGCAGGACATTGATGAGATCACAGAGGTGCATCACTGGATACATAAACTTCTGTGTGGACAGTGTTGTTCCAGTTAGGACAGTGAATTGTTACCCCAACAACAAGCCATGGGTGACTAAGGACATTAAGCCATTACAACAGAAAAAAGAAGGCATTCAAAGCGGGCGACAGGCAGGAGGTGAGAGCTACACAGAAGGACCTGAGAATAAAAATCAGGGAGGCCAAGGAGAAGTACAGAGGAAGCTGGCGTGGAAACTTCAGCAAAACAACACGAGAGAGGTGTGGAGTGGCATGACCATCACTGGTTACAGGTGGAGCGCAGGGGTGGAGTTAATGGCAGTGTGGCAAAGGCCAATGAGCTGTATCAGTTTTTTTTTAAGGTGACCCCAGTTCACCCTGCTAACGACTGCTGGCCCCGCTGGCTGAGAAGCTGACAGCGAGCAGGTGGATGCCCCACTGGTGTCCTGGATGGTGGACTATCTGACTGGCAGACCACAGTGTGTACGCCTACAGAGCTGGTGTCTGACAGACTGATCAGCACACCAGGGCTCCACAGGGAACCTGACCTGCCACCTCCAGAAATTCTCTGATGACTCTGCAGTGGTGGATGTATGTGGATAACTTGTCACCTGGAGCGAGAGCAACCACATACTGCTCAATGTGACAAAGACAAAGGAACTAGTGGTGGATCTGAGGAGGACAAAGGCTCCAGTGACCCCTACCAGCATCAAAGGGGTCAGTGTGGAGGTGGTGGAGGAGTACAAATACCTGGGAATGTACTTGGACCACAAACTGGAATGGAGTAAGAACGTGGACATTGTTTACAGGAAGGGCCAGAGTCGCCTCTACTTTCTGAGGCAGCTGAGGTCCTTTAACATCTGCAGGACGATGCTGAGGATGTTTTATGAGTCTGTGGTGGCCAGTGCCATCATGTATGCTGTTGTCTGCTGGGGCAGCAGTCTGAGGGTGAGGGACATAAACAGAATCATCAGGAAGGCCGGCCATGTTGTGGGAGAGGACTCTCTGACAAAGGTGTGTCAGAGGAGGATGTTGTCCAAAATAAAGACCATACTGGACTGTCCCTCCCACCCGCTCCACACTGTGCTGACCAGCTACAGGAGCTTGTTCAGCAACAGACTCTGACTCCCACGATGCACCACTGAGAGACACAGGAAGTCATTCCTGCCTGTCTCAGTCAAACTACTGAACTCTGAACTGTGACAGTCACTCAGACACTGTACATTCATACTGGTACATTCATGTCAGGCTCTTTACTGTGTAAAGGTTTTTATACAATAGTAAATATGTTCTTTAGATACAACTCAGGGATTTAAATGCTGTCTAGGTATTTCAATATTTATTATATATTTCTATTTCATATTTCAATTATCTTTTCTTCTATTTGTCTGTAACAAACAAGAATTTCCCCTCTGGGATAAATAAAGTAATTTCTGATCTGATTCTGTAACCTGCGATTTCACCACTAGATGTCAGCATTGCACAGCATTGGTGGTTCAGTTCAGATTGAGAGAATGCAAAGAGTGTGCAAAGCTGTCATCAAAGCAAAAGCTGGCTGCTTGGAAGAATGTCAAACATCAAACATATTCTGCTTGGTTTAACACTGTTTGTTCACTACATCATTCCACATGTGTTCCTTCATAGCTCTGATGTCTTCAGGATGAATCTACAATGTAGAAAGTCATAAAAACAAAGACAAACCACTGACGTGACTTTTGACTGGTACATTTAAAATGTCATCATATGTCCTAACCAGCAGGGGGAGCACTGATCATAAACTCTCTGTCTCACATGTTATTGTCATGTGTTTTTATGGAAGATGATGCTGACTGTTGTTTTCTTGCTTCTCTCTGTAAACAGCTTGTAAACAGCAGCTTCCCTGAGGGGAAACTCAGCTAATAAATGATGCTGTAACCTCTGGGACTTGATCTGCTGGGTGGGAGTCCACTACATTATCCATCCATCCTCATCCATCCAGCTACACCCTCCCTCTTAAAATGCAGGCTGGAGGATGCGGGCATCGATCCCGCTACCTCTCGCTTGCGCTTACTGCATCGTGCTAGTCGAGCCAAAGTAAGCCCAAAGTAAGCCCACATTAGCCAATCACGTTCCTTTCCCTGGGCTTACTTTTGACCAATCACGTTCCTTTCCCTGGGCTTACTTTTGACCAACCAATCGCGTTCCTTCACTGTGGCTTACTTTTGACCCTTCCTCGTGAAAACGGTAAGATGAAGTTTACTTCACCTTATTTAATTTACTATAAATCGGCCATTGTCTGTTCAGATACAGTCTGTACCTTAAGAAAACAAAACAGGCCGACATAGCGATGTAGCGATTGGACATTATATAGCACACGTTTTCTTCGACGTACCCGTCAACCTGTAAATACCGACCAAAAATGTCACTACCATTGATCGCTATCGCTGTCATGGCCACCCGCTAACAGGCTATACGTGCAATTGATTCTCTGTAAACTGGTAGATATTGCTCTATTGTTCGTTTTATGTAATGTACACATAACATACTAATATGCATGTAATACCTTGTAATGGTGTAAACCGCTTTTTGTAGATGTAAAGTAGCCTACATGTAGGCTAATCCAGGAGGTCATTCACTATCTCTATAAACTATAAACGTAGGATATTGATCAGTTCAGAAATTCCAGTTTTAACATTAATATAGTAAAGTTAAGGATTCAGACATTGGGGTTTTCAAAATACATCAGAATAAATCAAAATAGAATACTTTTTACTCTTACAAATTAAGTTATGTTATGTTATGATGTTAAAATGGTTTGTTTTCAGGTGGGTGTTTTATTACAATCCCTCCCCTTTAACAACTTACCTCTACAAATATTTAAATAAAGGTACAATACAATAGCTCAATGAAAATAACATGGTTTTGCTTTGTAGGAGACACAGTAGTACACATTATCATAGTAATGTGAATTACTTTATCAATCCCTGTGGGGAAATGAAGTAGCTTGTTAAATGATCACACTCTAAAAGTACAGGTATCTTTCAGCTTGTAATTGTGTTTTCATTTCAGAAAATGTATGCTTATCCGGTTTTTAAGCGGCAGTCGGCCACATCACAGCGTCTCCTCATGGCGCCATCAGAGGAGGCGATGCACACGCAAAATGTGGAATCTGGAAGGGCCAAACCTGAAGAGGAAGTGCTGGCGGAGGCCAGAACTTTTGTGAGTGTAAACGGTGGAGACCCCAGTGACCAGTTTTTGGTGCTTGCTCACTGCAAGCTCCAGTTTGGGAAGTACCAGGGCCAGAGATTTAGATGGCTCCTGGAAAACTCTCTGGGGTATGCATTGTATTTGATGGACAGCATATCTAAAGAGACGGTGCAGGCAAACCCCCTGTCACAAAATAAGCAGCTGTTCATCCAGTACACATCTCTTATTAGAGAGATGGCAGAGGAACTGGAGAAGTTTAAAAGAAAGCAGCAATTGCAAGCAGAAGCCCGGGAAACTGGAGACCAGGGATGTTTGATGGTAGAGTTTGGAGACTTCAAGGGCCGGTCCATGAAGGACGTCTATGAAGACCAGAGCAAGGAGGCCCAGGCTCTCATCAAGTACCTGATCAAGGCAGATGCCAGGCCCAAAACCAACATGGCTATTTTCAAGACATACGTCTTGAAAAGAAGGGCTTCTGCTGGAGCATGTCAGCCTGCACCTACACCTGCAGCCTCCAATGCCTCTGCACCTACACCTGCAGCCTCCAGGTGCCTCTGCACCTACACCTAGCCTCCAGTGCCTCTGCACCTACACCTGCAGCCTCCCACATGTCTGCTCCTTCACCTGCTGCCATCCAAACTGGTGTGTGGAAGACTGGCACTGTGAAAGCACTGTTGGCGCGTGGCAAACATTTGTCTCCTTCACAGCTGGCTAAAAAACTGATGTCACCAGTTAAACCCTGTGAGTGTAACTGTGCAACATGTACTGTATATGTATTCAGTTATCATTATGGCAGACTACACAGACTTATCCACTTGCTGTTTCCAGCCCCAGTACCGCAGTGCACTCTGCCAACAGAACCCCAGCCAAACATTTGGCACAAAGGCAGCTCTTCCCTACTGGTAAGTAACATCGTACATTGTTTGTCCTTGTGTCTTGTCAACAGTAATAATTTTATTAACCTATTAATAAATGCTAATAACATTTTTATTTGTGCTGCAGGCACTTCTGTTGCCCCTTCTGGAGCGGGTGACTTTGCTGAAGACGATGATGAGGAGCTGGTATCTGCAGTGTCACAATATGAAGCACAGCAGAATACAGGTGTGGCATACGACACAAATGCAAATATTATGAAAATGTTTAGTGAAAACACACTGTGAAGTATTATTTTTGAGGAATAAAAAATCACTGTTTTTTCAAATATTTTTGTTTACAGTACAGGATTATGTCGCATCAAGCTTCAAGCGGGATGCATTCTTTGAGTGCACCTCTTCAAAACCTTAAGGGTATCCAAAGGTGTTGGTGTTTTCAGTTTGTGTTTCCCGTTGAGAAACAATCATTGGATAACATTTTCACTAACATCACTTGCTTTTCTCACTCACTATCTGTCTAATCCCCTGAACAGGACGGAGGAGATTCATTGTTTTAATGATCACAGTAACTGTTTTTCATCACTGCAACTGTGTGCACGCTTCATGTCTGTGGGCATCACTACTTTATACTAAATTCATCACAACTTATTTTCTTTGCTCTATTCCATCTAATCCTTTTCAAATACAGCTCTGGAAAAAATAAGAAACCACAGTGGTCTCTTATTTTTTTATGTCTAACTATTAATTATAATCATAATCTATTAATGCTTGTCCAAATGTATGCTGTGCAGGCAGATGTGGACTGCGATCAAATACAACAGTCATCCTTATATTATTTTTTTCTGCATTTCTCCTTCAAAAGCTCCAGCCATGCTCATTCAGAGGCCCGTGCTGGTCCGCCTCTAGTGGTAAAAATACCAGACCCTCCACATCATCAGCCACCTACTGAGCTCCCTCGTCACTGGAAGGATCAGCTTCCACCTTTCCAGCAGGAGTGGATCCGTAAGACCCTCTTCAAGGCCAACCTACACACTGGCAAGCCAGAGCTAGTGCCCCAGCTGAAGCTTTGGTGGCATCCTCCTCAGCCCCCTCTCATTCACAGTCAGCTGCCCGCCTCACCTGACCTCTTCTTCTGTCGGCCCCTTTTTTTATGGATGCCGCTGAAGATGTGGCAGTTCCCTCTTGTCTGTGTTCGCCCAGACTGTGGTAAACACAGACTAACAGCGGCAGGACTGTATCGTACTGTGCGCAAGGTCTTAGACATCGACGGTGGTATGACCTTGCAACAGAGTACTTGGAGTGCAAACGCTGCACAAAAAAGTATCCAGCCTGGTCCGAAGACATCTTAGGACAACTGGATATGGGCCACCGCAGTCAGTTTCCTGCTTTATTGACATACAGGTAAGTCATAATTAAGATCAAACATTATTAGGTGCTTTGATTTGTGTTATTGTTTAACCAAAAACTGCATTTGTGTTATTACACTGGTCTTTCATTAGATACTCATGTGACAACCGGGTGGTGAGGATGATGAGGGAGAGGACATTGGGCAACAGTGTGACTCAGCTTCACAAGAAGTTGATGGAGCAACATGGTGAGGCATGGACGCAGCGTGTACTGCAGTACCTCACTGCCTGTGAGCCATTTGCAAAGTCCTCCCTTGTGCAGCCTCCTGTGTTCCTTGAGCCTCCTCCCTTACCTGCCATACCTAAACCTAAGTGGCTGTTAGCTGTATACGCCAGGGATGTTCTGGGGCGACTGCATGAGGTCAAGGCCAAAATTACATCTGTCTTTGGGTCTGTGCTCAAGATTGACTCCACTAAAAAGGTATCACAGCATTTTACCTATACAGAATGTTGGCCAGATATAAATATGTTTGCGTGCATAATGAAACACTCTGTTTGACCTTTTCCAAATAGGTCACAAAGAAACTCGCTGGGGCTGCTTCAGGGACAGCTGCTTGGTGCACAAATGTGGGAAATGAACACGGCCAAGTCCTTGTCTCTGTGCTCACAGCTGCGAGGGACATGGATCTGGATGCCATGGCAGCTGGCCTGATGAAGCGCTATCGGGAGGCAGGACAGATGCCCCCAAAAGTGATGTATGTGGACAGAGACTGCTGCAGTCAGCATGGCCAGTCTCGTGTTAAGGCCATGTTTTCAGAGTGGGATGACCTCGAAGTGCGCCTTGACATCTGGCATTTTATGCGCCGATTTGCTGCAGGTGTCACAACAGAGGCTCATCCACTCTATGGAGTCTTCATGGCACGTCTGTCCACGTGCATCTTTGAATGGGATCCAGAGGATGTCGCTGCTCTTCGCTGTGCAAAGGAGGGGGAGCTAGCAGCAAAGAAGACCGGCCACCTCTCAGAAAAGGCACTCAGTGCTCGCATTACCCGGAGGGAGTTGGCACTGCACTGCCGCAGGAGGACCAGAGGGATGGAGGAGACCACCAGCCTGATTGGATCACTGATTGATCACTTTGACAGTGTGGATGGGAAGGACACTCTGGGAGTTCCTCTACTGGACCATGATCGGATCCAGCAAATATGGAAAGAACAGCAGAAACATGTACTGTGTATCCAAGACCCAGAGAACTTCCCACTCTACATTAAGAAGGGGACACTGAAGAAAGGTGGTGTGGAGCTGTGCTGCTACAGGTGTGCCCGTGGCTCTACCTCCCTGGAGTCTTTCCACCTCCACTTGAACCGCTTCATCCCAGGTATCCCATATGGATTACAGTGTCTCTTTAAGTATTATAAGCACTGTAACTGTTTCCATTACTTTAAAGTAATGTCACATTCTACAGTAATATTACAGTCCTTTTCTGATGTCAGAACAGATCTTATCTCACAAGAAACTAATTTAATTACTTTTCCTCATTAATTCTGGTTATAATGATATTTTTCATGTATTTACATAACTCTATTGCATGTAACCTCATAGTACCTCAAATGTAGCACATATCTTGCGCGTGTGTGACCCTTTTTTTCTATTTATTTAACCTTTAGGAACCAGTGCCAGTGATGCACATTTTCAGGCCTATCTCCTGAAGGCTTGATGCGATGGAATGAAGATCGGATGGAAGAGGCTGTAAAAGGAGCCTCTTCCATCCGATCATATGCAGTGCCCTGCGAGAGGCTGTGGACCAGCTCAGCCGAGTTGTGTTTGGGAAGCCCTGGGATGAGCGCTACCGCCCTCCTGGAGTATATGGCAAGAATACTCATTTAACACCAATATAAATCATTTATTCATCAATCCACATTTTTGTATTTTGAAACATTATCTGTATAACCTTTTATGTTCTGGACAAAATATTAAGAACACTTTCTTTTTGTTTTTTTCTTGTAGGTGAATTGCTGGGGGTGGAGTATCTGTACAGCCAGACAGGCAAACATTGACTCCAGTGCGTCCAGAACCCTGAAGAGGAGGACAGGTTGGTGGAGCAAATAAATGACGAGGACCTGCAAGATGAGGGATTTCAGGAGGAGATCATGGAGGACATCACAGTGTCAGTGCTCTGTGAGGATGACCCCTGCCATGATCTTCAAAAGAGCCCCCCATCTTTGACAACCAGTCCTCAGGCCTCTGCTCCACCCCACCCATCCACGTCCAGTAATGGAGAAGGACAGCATCCTGCAAAATGATGTATTTTCAGGTTTCAACGGCGGCAGAAGAGTCAGGAATTGAGTGTCCTTAATCAGGGACCGGCTCCATCTGCCTCAATTCCTGTGGCTCAAACCCGCTTACTGCTCCGAGGGAACCACTGGATGAAGCACCAGTCATATCAGGCCCAAGACACACATTTGTACTTCCACCAAATCAGGAAGGACAGGCTCCTCCTCTGCGGCCTGGTCGCCGGCGCATCAGGGAGCGCCCCATCACACCTGCGCCCACAGTACCTGGTCCCACAGCATCAGAAACTGCACAGCCTGTTTCAGCAGCTGGGTTAGGCATGTTAGTTCTGAACCCAAACATGACTGTGCCAGTGGTGATGGCAGCTTCTGGTACTGCAGCATCCGGTGCAGGCACAGCTCCACTTCTTCCTGCGGTCTGCTGCTCCTCTTCCTACTGTGTCCCGTTTCACTCAGAGGAACAGGCGGCGGCGGGCTCTGGAGGAGGAGAGTGGAGTCCAAAAAAGGAAGCATGTGAGAAGGGTTACCTTCAACACATGCAGCAAATGTGGGCATCCTAAAACAGCAGAGTTTGGCCACAGTAGATATGGTAATGCCACATTTTGCTCGCGTTCATCCAGTGGAATGTCTCTGGATGAGTGGCTGCGCCAGCAAAAACATCCACAGTAAACACTGTACAATGTTTGGCCTGTATATATTGTATATAAGCAATTTTCTTATGTTGAAATCAACAAGCCTGTCTGTCTTTATGCAGTGCTGTTGAATGTTATTGTATAATTGTACATTGTGTAATATTTGACCTAATATTTGACCTGTATATGTTGTATATATTTTCACATGGGTGAATGGGCTGAATAGTATTTTATAGTCCTGTATGCAGTGTGTGTGTGTGTGTATTCACTTGTATTTGTTTATATTTGTTCTGATAAATCATATAAACATTTAAGATTCACTCTGATCTTTATCAAAGAAGCTCCCACACAAAAACACGTTGAATGCTCATTGTTCATATTATTAAACCATAAACAGGTAAACATCACAAGTCATTGGACGGGGCATATTAAAGCAATAAAAACTAAATAAACACATGTTGATATTGTAATATATTTAAACATATCTAAACTAAGCTAAATCAATCATTAATTATTTTACGCACATTGTGGGATTTAAACATTCCAACAACTCTATACATTGTCGCACAGCCGACGGCACAGACTACGGGTTCGAGTCCAGCCCATAGCAGATGAGTTGTTTCATATTTCACTTAAACTCCTTTATAATGAACAGGATATTGCCTCAATAACGCTACACGAGAACGTTTGTCCGCGCACAGCGGGGCTCCACATTTTTCCCTCAACTTTTTTCCCTTGCGTGCGACAGCGAGAAAATCGGACCCCTTCTTATGCCTAAGCGAAGCGCTCTACCATTTGAGCTAATCCCCCTTGTATAAATGCTCAATGCAAGTCAATCAGGACTCACTACTCTACATGAACGTGTACTAGTGAAGTATGGAAGCATCAGACTTTTAATCTGAGGGTCCAGGGTTCAAGTCCCTGTTTGGGCAGAACACTTTGTACTCCCCTCTTGCTTGTCTAATCCCCTTCCCTCTCTGTAATGTGCTTGGACAAGAGCTCTGTGAACAGCCAGCCTCTTTGTGTCTTGCCTCCTTGTGCAAGGTGTCAATGGTCGTCTTTGGGGCAACGGTCAAGTCAGCAGTCTTCCTGTGGTTGTGCAGGCCTACAGAACTAGACTGAGACCATTTAAAGGCCTTTGCAGTGTTTTGAGTTCATTATCTGGTTAGAGTGCTCCAGGTGTCTTCAATATTGAACCTTTTCACAATTCTCATTTCCTGACCTACTGAATGTGTGGTTCATTGGTTGTCGTTATAACCATCAAATTAAAGAAAGAACCTGGAAAGTAGAATATCATCAAAAGGTTGATTTATTTCAGTAATTAATGACTACAGCTGGACAATGCACAGACTGTGGACTTCTCCATAGACTGATCTGTGTAGATAGGACACCAGGATTACTGTCCAAACAAAAGGTTCCACTGAGATTTGAACTCAGATCGCTGGAGTCAGAGTCCAGAGTGCTAACCATTACACCATGGAACCTCCACTATGTGTAAACCTGCCTGGAAGAGAACCAGAGACATGTCTTGTCCACTGAGTTTTTATGGCCTTAACCACTAGTCTTAAATTGGAATGTTTATGACACCATCAAGTGATGATCCTGTGTCAGGATGTTGAACAAGGTCACAGCTTTTGCCTTAAACATAAGCATCTTGTTTGAAGACAAACTTTGACAAACATTGAAGGCCAGTGTTTGGAGTAGTTGTTTGGTTTCTCCATTGTACAGATCAGAGCATGCCTCACTGCACTGGACTGCATATATCCAGGGTGGACTGCATGTGTCCAGGGGTGGACTGCATGTCCAGGGTGGACTGCATGTGTCCGGGGTGGACTGCACATATCCAGGGGAAGCACTGCATATATCCAAGGGTGGCAGTAACAGTATTACAAATACTCAAGTTACTGTAATTAAGTAGTTTTTCTGGGTACTTGTACTTTATTTTTAAGCCAGTACTTTTACTTGTACTTAAGTACAAATGTAACAAAATAATGTACTTCGCTATTTTTAACATCACAATTAGTTACTGAGTACACTTATTATTTTGACTAATGACCGGCCTTTTCTTAACCAATAAAGACCAGTTACAAACTGACCAACATGGCTGACATTTGACTGACTGACAGACAGTCCGTCCTATGACAGCCAGGTGCATGGTCACTGAAGGGGACATCTGATTGGACCCTTGGACCTGATATAAAACCGCGTGGCGCGAACGACGGTCAGACCCTCCTTCATCAGCTTATGAGGTAAGACGCGGTTTGCTCCTCCTGCTTGTTGTTAGCTTACTAGCTTAACATGTTCATGCTGATAATGTTGCTACATGTTTAAACCTCTAACCCGGGGTGATGGTGGGGGGGGGGGGGGGTGTTCTGGAGCCTATCCCAGCTAACTTCGGGTGAGAGGCGGGTACACCCTGCACAGGTCACCAGTCCATCGCAGGGCAACACAGACAAACAACCATTCACACTCACACCTACAGGCAGTTTAGAGTGACCAATTAACCTAACTTGTCTTTAGAATGTGGAGGAAGCCTGAGTACCCGGAGAGAACCCACGCAGGCACAGGGAGAACATGCAAATTCCACACAAAATCGCCACCCCAGTCAGAATGGAACCAGGAACCTTCTTGCTGTCCTCTTGCAGTCCTCTGCGGCAGCACGGTGGTGCATCATGATGCATTTTGCAGACATGGGCCCCACATTTGGCACAGTAGCTCCACACTGGAATGCATGTCCTCAGGAAAACAAAAAGTTAAAGGTGCTTGTTGGAAGAATTCTACCTTAATTTGCTTTTTACTATTAATTAATTATAGTGTATGGTGATTAATCATTACTATCATAGTCCTGTGATCCTGTTTTATGATTGTGCTTGTGCCTATTCTAAGATGTGTGTATTCTGAGAAGTCGTGTCTGTCAGATAACAGAGGGTATAAGAAGGGAGCTGCTCTGAAAAGACCTTGAGCACTCCTACAGAGGCTGCTGTCTGTGTGTGTGACTGCTCCTTCCTGCAGGAATAAAAGCACTTGAGTGATGAACAGCTGATATTTCCTATCTGTTTTATTCCTAACATAAATTGGTCCTTCGAGCCGGATCCCAATACGCACTTCTCTGGCGGCTGCTTGATAGTGCACACTGACGAGGGTTCGCCTCCGCTAGAAGCAGGGAGCCGCTGGAGGAGGGAGAGCTGACGGGATCCTCATTTGAGGCTGCTCACTAGAGGCTGCTGATCATCCTGATCTCAGAGCAAAATGTGACAAATAGACACCTTTGTTCATTAGTGGGAGCATCACTTTGCAAGGGTGTAATAGCATGGACGAGGGGGCATGTCCCCACCAATAATTTGATCACCTCCTGAACAATAACAGATTCTCATTGGGTGCAGGAGGGGTTAAATTTCATTGGAATCTTAGGCCCCCACCAATGTCAAACGCAAATCTACACCCTTGTCACTTTACCATTTTTGGAACTCCAGTGAAATCTCCAGTTGCTGTCATCCATTTCCTCCTCTTCCTCTTCCTCCTCTTGCTCTTCTTCTCCCTCTTCCTCCCCAGTGGTGCTGCCAAGGTCCTCCTCTGGACAATGGAAAATTCCTATGTGGATACTTCCTGGCTGTCAGAGGATGATGTGTTTTCATCAGTGGCCTTGGGGGACCTCAAAATGGCAGCAAGTGCCTCTTCAAAATGTAATCTCCTCTTCATGGTTGCGCGTGGTGGCATGACTGGCCAGATAAAACTGTACCATGTTCTTCTAGACTTCAAAGATGCACCTACATAAACATGGTGCACACATCCAATAGGAGAACGGACCCTCTGTATGATCTATCTTTTCATCATTTGAATTTACGTGCACGCACACACACACACAATATATTCTCAGCAACACTAACACCACTTGTTTATCAACAAACTTGATTGTTTTAGACTTTGATTTAACACACACACACTCACACACACACTCACATGCACAATATGATTCTCTATTGTCTCTTTTATATCAAGCTGAACACACCAAAACCATTTTTATGAAGTTCAGTTATTTTATTTCCTTGCATTTTGCAAAATTAGGTCTTTATAAAAACTGTGAGGGAGCTGTGCCCCCCCCCCCCCCCCATTGTGTGTCATAACACCTAAAATGTGTTTTGTTTTGTTTTTTTAAAGGAAAACGTCAAAACTATAAGGGATATGTTGGGAAAACATAATAATATGTCAGGATTAGAGTATATCAAAGATTTGCTGATATAATGGGAGTCAATTGGCCAAACGTGTACCTAAGGGTGCTGAACGTAACAAAAGTTTTTATCTCCCATTTTGTACAACTTGCGAAAATGGGGACAATTGATTTTTGTAAATAATCATAAAAAATATCCCTGGCCAAGTTTTGTACATTTAGCCTTTAAACTGACAGAGATATTGAGAACCAAAATACAAAAAAAGCAAAATGTACACGTTTTGGCTCTAGGATGCCCAGAGGGTTAAACCCTTCTGGAAATGGTAAAAGCATTTTTGTAACTTCTATACAGATCCACAGTTTGCGAAACATCGCAGATTGACACTAAGAGGCAAGAGATGGTGTAAACTAGCACACAGAAAGATGTTTATATAGGCTACTATGAATGAGCTGAGACACTCCATAAATCATGTGTACAGGTGTACCTGAAGGGCAGATGAAGCTACAGACAGCAAGGTCATCAGCATCTAACAGAAGAGACGACTCAACAAAAGGCACGAGACGTCGTACAATATGTGGTCTTAATAATACAGTTACATTGTTCTAAGTGTTTTGTTGTTGGATTTCAGTTACCACCCCCATGTACTTTGGTATCAGACGGTCCAACTGTGCAGTTGCAAGAGTGATCTTGGTGAACCCAGAAAGTCAGCGCTGTGATTTCTTCTCTGACAGAGTATCTACAGGTCTGTCAGGACCAGACCACCAGTGTTTGCTCACTCACTTTCATCACATCCAACATTCAGTGGAAACTTTCTGTCCAGAGCATTTTACACTGGTGGTAGTGGGTACATGTTCGGCATGCCAGCTCTGTAAATTAGACAAACAAACGGTGTCAACAGTTCCGGGTTACAGTTTAATGTAAAGGGCATCTCATTCAGTCACTTTCCTTGGTGCTACTGTGATTGTTCTGTATTCTGTTGTTCTGAATAATACAGCTGTCTCATAATTGGATTTAAAGGAAATCTACATTTAATTTGTGATTACATTATCATGAAATTTGATTGGCCTAACATTATACTAATTTAGCAAAGATATCTTTACTCTGCTGCAGTTACATTCATTCATGTCAGGGAACAACTTCTTTGTTTGCACAGACTCAATATACCCGCCCTCATTTGTGTCAGATTTCATTGTATACATTACATAACAGTAGAATAAAGCTTGCCCATCTGATTCCTAAGACCTTCTATCAAAGCAGCAAATATGTAACTTGGTTGTTGGTGCATTTCTTGACTGTCAGTATACTGATTCCTTGTGGTTGCTCACCTGTGGGAAGCTTCCAAGGAATTATAGTGGTTTATTGGTTCACCCTGACAAAGAATGAGGAGGGATATAGGGGGAGATTATAGAGTTTGAGAGATGATCATGAAACAGGTAGAATATTAATGTTCCCTTTTGTGTTTTTGCAAATTGAAATCGTAAATTGCCTTAAATGCTTCAGAATTGCAAACAAGTGACCTGGTATGGAGGAAAATTGGAGTGTGTTGATGCCCTCTTTTTGTTCTGCAGTGGCAGAGTGAATGGTCGTCAGTACAGAGCCGACCTGGAGCTTTACCAGAATATTGTTGCTGAACAGTGCTGCTGGGAAATGAAGTCCAACCAACCCGTTCTCAAACTAGTCAAACAGCAGCAGGGACACTGGGAAAGACTTGTCAGGACTAAGGTACTCAACTTGTGTTCAGTCTACAGCAGAAATGTAGAATTTTTCCACATCATCTTTTGATTGATTTCAAAGGTGATTTATCTTTCTAGAATATTTTTGTGAAAATGTTACTTTTGAATTATTAGTCAGTTGGAAAAAATATTCTCCCTTGCTGTCAAAGTAAATAGTGGCCAGTATAGAGGAAGTAATAAGAGTAATCAGAGTAAGTAATTCTCACGAAATACTAAGTGGTATCAAGAAGTATGAAAAAAAAAACATATAAAATAATAACATAAAAAAACTATGAAACCTGTAGTAATATACAAATGGTCCACAGAGGGAGCCAGCGCGAGTGCACACACACATATATATATATATATATATATATATATATATAGAGCGAGAGAGAGAGAGGGAGATAGAGAGGGAGGGAGAGAGAGAGGGAGGGAGAGAGAGAGAGAGAGAGCAAGAGGGAGAGAGAGAGGGGGGGAGGGGAGGGAGAGGAGAGAGAAAGGGAGGGAGGGGGGAGAGAGGAGAGAGAGAGAGAGAGGGGGGGGGGAGAGAGAAAGGGAGGAGAGACAGAGGAGAGGGGAGGGAGTGGGGGGAGAGGGAGAGAGAGAGAGGGAGAAGAGAAAGGGAGGGAGGGAGGGGGGAGAGAGAGAGAGGAGAGAGAGAAAGGAGGGAGGGAGAGACAGAGGGAGAGGGGGGAGGGAGAGAGAGAGAGGGAGGAGAGACAGGAGAGAGAGAGGGAGAGGGAGAGAGAGAGAGGGAGGGAGAGAGAGAGAGGAGAAGAGAGAGGGAGGAGAGGGAGAGAGAGAGGGAGAGGGAGAGAGAGAGGGAGAGAGAGAGAGAAAGGGAGGGAGGGAGGGAGAGGGAGGGAGGAGAGAGAGACAAGTTATTGTACAAGTTGGGAGGCTCAGGCATTATTTTATATCTGTCATGTCAAAGTTGATCCAAAATATTGAGTTGGAGTTATTAGTGTTTGTATTGCAGCAGTTTTTAATGGTGTTTTCCACTTAGGTCCATTAACTCCTATTATAATACTACATTTTAATATCAGAGCCATAACAACATGGAATCATGCATTTCTTAATGTAAGGGTTTCATTTGTGAGGACATGTCAAAGTTCATGATCATAAATTCAGCTTCACATTCTTCATTTCACTGCTTCTAAGACAAAAACATGTTCTGACCTGAAATCACAGTCAGTGATTCAAGGAAAGTGAAACATCATCAACATTTAAAGCACAAAGTTGAAGCTGCTGTCACTTCCACACACTCTGCTTCTACACACAGCACAGACTCACTGAGGAACCAGAATACAACCAGAACCCAGCATGTAGAGGCTGAGTGAATGTGGTGCTGAAGGTGTGGAGGTGGATCAGTGTGTCAGAGGAGACTCTGTAGAAGGACAGAGTGCCAGCAGGACAGTCCACATACACTGCTGCTCTGTGAGAGCCAGAGGAGGAGGAGATGGATGTTTCTCTGTTATTGTGCCAGACAGAGTAACCAGAAAGATCAGAGCAGAACAGACTCCAGGACTGATTGTTTCTTCCAAACCAGCAGTCATCACTGTCTCCTTTCCTTCTGATTCTTCTGTAACTCACTGATATATAAACCCCTCCTCTCCACTCGACCTCCCAGTAACAGCGACCAGTCAGAACATTTCTACACAGCAGCTGAGGCCACACGTCAAATCTGTCTGGATGATCAGGATATGGCTGCTCCTCCTCCTCCTCCCACACATGTGTCACCTTCCTGTTGTTGTCAGACAGTTTGAGCTTTGTGTTCACTGAGTTTGTGTCGACTTCAAGTTGACAGAAATCTGATGGAGAGAAAAAGACACAGCTGCAGTTTATCATCTGACACATCTGATGGCTTCATTCTGTCTTTACTGACTGATGTGTTGTTCATTCATACAAAGTTTATCATCAGACTTTTTGTCACTAATGTTTGAATGAACAAACACACAACTATCAGCTTTGTGTTCAAACACAAACTGGATATTTGCAGCAATGTGAGTAAAGACAGACGACACATTTAGAACATGAGAAGAACAGCAGCATCAACTGTATCATTGGATAAAGAGCATCATCCAAAAGCTCCTTCATCAGAGTCTGGAGGAGGATCTGGACTGAAAGACCAGACTCAGACCTCCTGATCTATCCTGATATTGTTCCACTGTTACTATTGTAAATACTTATTCCGCTTCTGTATTATTCTCCTTCTTCTGGACACATTTTCAGCAGAACTAGTCCCACAGCTTTAATGTGAGCGACCTGAAACTGTTACAGGACGTCCGGCTGTACCGGGACACCTGTGCTATGACTTTTCTTTCCGTTCCGACGTACGGTTTTCACGTAAATCGCAAAAAACCAGTGGGCGAACGACATAGACGGTGAATGGGGAGAGAGAGAGAAAAAGGCAAAAGTCACAAAACCAGGAAGCCGAAAACTGAGGGAGCCGTTTCCATGGTGACCGTAACAACAGCATCAACTGTACCATTGGATAAAGAGCATCATCCAAAAGCTCCATACAGGAACATACACAACTACACACACACACACACACACACACACACACACACACACACACACACTCACAGACACACAAACACACACACACACACAGATTTTCAAAATAAAAGCCTCCAAATCATTACAGACCTTACTAGGCCTGGTAAACTACACACAAGCCACCCAGAAATATGCAGACACACACTATACACACCTGCCAACACACAGACACACAAACATGGATTTTCAAAATAAAAGACCCTGCACAATAACAGGATATGCTGACGTGTAGATTTTCAAAATAAAACACTTAAACATGTTTTAACATGCATTAGGGAGTGTCCCCAACCCACCCCCCCCCCCACACACACACACACACACACTTACACAGACACACACTGATTTTCAAAATAAAAGCCTCTAATTCATTACACAGCTAACTAGCGCTAGCCACCCCTACAAATTATACATCAAATCGACCGGCTCGGTCAGGACTACGACCCTCTGAGGTTTGGTAGTGATCGGATAAACGGTGTTTGAAAAAATCCAGAAAAACTGCGATCGACCCTCCCCACAGGCATCAAATCACTGTCAAACTTTGAAGGCATGGTGTTTGGGCATGCTTTCACACAGAACCTTCATTCAAAATGTAAAATGTAGATAAACATTAGACCTCTGACATATTGAGTCCCCATGTCTGTGCCACTTTTTGTTTTGACAGGCAAGCCACTTAAGCTGACCTAACCCCCCTCTGGGGAAATAATGGGAAACTGGTGAGATCCCTGACAAAATCCAGCTAACTTTGGAAGCCTATCAGTCTGGCATGCCTCTACACAGAATATTCATTTCAACTGCAAACTGCTCATAAGGAGTTGGACTTTATCATATTGAGTCCTCATGTTCATGTCTTTTACCAAACTTCATAAAATAGCAGCCAAAGTCACATCCACATCTTTAGGATTCCTCCATTCAGAATGAATGGAGAAGCTTGGGGCCTATTAAACCTTATATAAAACCAATCAGAAACACTGTAAAAGCATGAAATGTCATCAGTGGCATCTTTCACATCTGCCGGTGATCAGGAATGAGGTTTGGTGGTATATAATGGGGCGGACCGGCAGCGGAGTGTGGGTGAGCGCGCATTGGCCCACTCAAAATTTCTTGTGAAATTTTCTAGGTTATATATACAATAGTTATTTCTATTTTCTTTCCTGTTTGGTTCTTCTGTCCTTATGTTCCTTTCTTTGGTTGGGATTGTTGGTGCATTATCATTGAGGGTTCTTCCTGTAGAACAGACCAAAAGTCCAGTTCATATGTTCACTGGGCCGAAGCCTCTGTCATAAAATCAATAATGTCATAATATGCCACCAGTACTGTTGTCCACAGGATGACATCACACGTTTAAAAATGATTATTATTTATATATATTTAACATTTCACCACAAGATGGCAGCAAACATGGTCAAACTCTCACCACCCTGTTTTGCCAGTGATCTGTGTTTTTTTATTGCCCATTTCTAAAATGGCAAGTGTGAGTAAGAAAAGGAAGGTTGACAGCGAAGGCCGAAGTTTCAGGACAAGTGGAAATGGAAGAAGAATGTGAGGGCAAGACATCTTGCACATTGAAACCTGTGTTGGAGCCAGACCTGCCCCCTTTACTGCAGCTGAGAGCCCAGTCTCTTCCTTCTCATCAGAGGTCCCTCGTTAATCGCGGGGTTACGTTCCAAAAATAACCCGCAAAGGTGAAATCCGTGAAGTGATGGGCTTTATTTTTTACAGTTATTCTAGATCAGACCTGGTGCTGCGTGACTATGCTGAAATGTACGGTAAAGCGTGAAGAAACTCCAAGGCACATTCAGATGTTACCGCGCTGCTGCAGCCGAAATATTTCCTCGTCATCTGTTCTTAAAAAGCTCAGATCTTGTCCAACTTTCAGAGCTTTGGGATTTGATCGTTTTTAAAACTAGTTTGAACTCGAATGGTTTTCTTCTGTAAAAATATCTTCACATCATCTGTGCTGCTCTGTGTGTGTGTGTTTCAACATACAACCAGCACACACTCAGAGTAGAGCTGGACACACACAGAGGACAGAGGAGAGAGCAGTAAATGACAGCAAAAGACTCTTACCAGGGTTCCCCACACACAGACCAGTTCACATCATCAACTCCCTCCGCCACACATTGATTCTGTGTTTTTTTTCCGCCAATGCGATTTTATAATATAGCTATAATTCCATTCATTCAACTCTGCGCAACTCTCTCTCTCTCCTCCCGTCCGCGTTCACACACATAAGCGCACATGCATGCGCACACACCGAGAGCAGCTGATCCGCCCGCTCCTCCTTTCAATGCACCATGACTGTTGAAGGAAAACCCGGACCGGCGGATATGTTCACAGAGAAGACGGCCAACGTTATTGATAATGGAACATCGCGCACCCATTTATTAATCAGTTAGTTGCCTTGTTGTAACTTTAGTAGTTCCATATATCTGATTATAGTATTTATGCTATTAATGTATTTATGTGGTTATATCACATTATTTATTTGAACCTTTATTTGAGCAGAAAATTTCATTTTACAAAACAAGAACAGGCGGACACATGAGGTCAGTGTTGAGTTCATACAGTGAAATAAAAACCTTCAGCTTCAGATGTTTGTGGAATCCATTCCTTAGATTAGAACTAAACTAGGCTCAAATTAAAGTAAGAACTTTAATTTCAATTCGGTGAGTCATCCAGGAAACATGAGAAAGGACAGGTCTGTCTGAGCAAACTCATTCTACTGGCCTGTAATGTATGGAGCTGAGGTGGGGGAAGGTCCAGGCAGGGTTCAAGTAAGCATGTATTTATTCGTCTTATCACTCAGAACTAACTGAGGGAATTAAGATTTAACTGAATCCATTCAAAATGCTTCTTGTAGCTTTAAAACTGTCATAGATAAGCATGCAGGTGTATATTTAACCTTTATGAACCCCAATGACCAACTCTCCGACCGATGTGACACCGAGATGCCCCCACACACTGCTTACAGTGATGAAAATGTAACAAGAGCATATTTATAAAGGTAGATACTGTGCCAGTGAGCTCCAATTCAATTCATATTATTATTTATGAAAGAAATGTGGCCCTTTGCTTTTCTAATGGAAGTCTATGTGGCCCTCGCAAAAATTGCCCACCCCTGCCCTAGATGCTTTAAGGCTGTGAACCCCTCACTACACACTTTATACTCCTTTCTCTCCTGTTCAAACACTGTCAGAGTTCAAACCTTCATAAAAATAAGTCCAGTGTTACAGAATGAAACCAAAGCACAAAGCAAAATAAAAGGAAATATAATAACTGAAGATTAAACAATGGTTTGTGAAATGGAAGTTGTGGCGGCTGCACTAAAATGAATGATAAGTTAATGTGGTCTGTTCAGAGCTGTCAGTAAAAGCTTGTTTAACTGGTTTCGGCTGTCCCGCCTAACAAACGAAGAGATTGCTTCCAAAACGCTATAAATCCAGAAAAAAGTGTTTTCTTTCCAAAAAAGGGTTTATATGAAACTTCTAGTTTATGTTTCAAACTGTAATATATCATCATGAGTTTGTAATAACATCAAAAAATCTAATCTATATTTTGATTTTAAACATTTATTAAACAATCAAATCTTTTTTCCACCCAAAAAGCTATAAATCCATTTCATCACAAAACTCATTTTATGTATTTATATATGTATTTCTAATAATATTATTTCGCCGGCTGTCAGTTGATCCGCATGACAAAAGTTTTTCTCTTTAGTATGTGAACAGGAAGTGGCCGGTATTTTCCCTCCAGCTGAGTTTCGGGATTCTGTATGGAAGGCTTCCACTTTTTTCCCATGGAAGGAAAGAGGACTGCTCCATGGATACTGTCAAAGTTATTCATGTCACACAGCTAAAACACTCATTTAAAAGACGACTGGACATACTTTCTATCTACTGACAGGGCGCCGCCATGACAGTTGGAATGCTGCCCTGTGATTGGTTGAATGAAAATGCTGCATTGTGCTGAAAATTAGGACTGGCGTTTGTAGCAGTGACAATGACAAAGCTGGAACCTAAAACTCCTGCTGGGGAGTAATAAACTCCAGTAAACACCAAAGAAATCCAACCGCCGAGGCTGCGCTACAACAGCTCTGATGGACTGATAGAACACTGACTCATGCACAATAACATGAGGAAAGACTGAGTCAAACTTACACTTCCTCAGCCCAGGTTTTAACCTCTGCTCTCCACCATGCTCCACCCTGCAGGAAGAAACACAGTCAGAATGATTTTCTAACCAACATGAGTCCAAACTGCTGATCAACATGAAGCAGAGTTCCTCAGTTTGTCAGAGACACACAAACAGACTGAAACTCATCTGTGTCGACTCCAGAAGAGTCTCTCCTGATCTGCTCTGTGTTTATTCATGTCCTCCATTCTGTGAAATATTGCTCTCTGTCAGTGCTTTACTGTAAAATCCTCTTCATGCAGCAACAGTGTAGGTTTGATCTCAGCATTGTGCATTTATCCAAAGCAGCAAACAAGCCACACTGTCTCTGACTGTTTGTTCCTTTCACTCTATATGCAAACACAAGCCTGGTTCACATGTGTCATGGATGGAAGAGTTTCTGACACACTTCAAATAAATACATTCACTCATGTCTGTGTGTAGTTTTTACAGTGATAATATTGTAGTGTCTCCCTGCTCTCTGTCTCTGACTGAAGGAACTCCTCCTTCTACCATTGTGTTGTTGTCTCCTCTGAAGCTTCACATATGGATTGTTTCAGGAACATTTGTTTGTGGAAATAATTCAGTGGTTCTTACAGCTGAGGACATTAATAAGTAGGGCATCATTTTGTATTTGATCTGCACTAAGTGTGATTGAAAATCAGTCTGTTTGTATTTTGACATGAAGAACGTGTATAAAGAAAAGTGAAGTTAACATGATGGACACTTAATGATGGAGGAAGATGAACATCAGGGATCAGTGATTATTTCTTCTCTGCAGTTTCAGTCCATCCATCAACAGCTGTGGATATATGAGCTAAACTGACAGACTGAGGAGGACTCATGCTCTGTGGTCTCTGTGTACCTGAGAGTCTTCAGACTACAATCTGGACTGTTGAGTAAAGCAGACAGCAGCTCCACTCCTGAGTCTCCTGGATGATTGTAGCTCAGGTCCAGCTCTCTCAGATAGGAGGGGTTGGAGGTCAGAGCCGAGGCCAGAGAAGCACAGCCCTCCTGTGTGATCAGACAACCTGACAGACTGGAGGAACAAAACATGTCATGAACTCAAGAAGAAAGAAGGAAAATCCAACAGATCTTCAACATGAACATGAAGCAGAATTTAACTGATGATCAAAAAGCTGGATCCTGACCTGAGAGTCTCCAGTCTGCAGTCTGGACCCCCTAATCCGTGAGACAGCTGCTTCACCCCTGAATCCTGCAGGTCATTATTATTCAGATCCAGCTCTCTCAGACTAGAGGACTGGGAGCTGAGGACTGAGGACAGAGCTTCACAGCTTCTCTCTGAGAGGTTACAGCTGCTCAGCCTGAAAGAAATGCAAATTAGTTGTTATTGATGAATGAATGGAAATTTGTTGTGAATAATGACAATAAAGATATTTTTACTTGTGTAGAATTCAGTGCACATTAGTGTCTGAAAGCCTCCACATGTCAACACATGAACTGCATGTAGAAAAGCTTCAAACATAATGTTAAGGTATGCATTTAAATGATCAACAACCAGATCCTGACCTCAGTGATTCCAGACCACAGTCAGCACTCTCCAGTCCAGCACAAAGAAGCTTCACTCCTGAATCCTGCAGGTCGTTATTATTCAGATCCAGCTCTCTCAGACTAGAGGACTGGGAGCTGAGGACTGAGGACAGAGCTTCACAGCTTCTCTCTGAGAGGTTACAGCTGCTCAGCCTGAAAGAAATGAAATGTGTACATTTAACAATACTGAATAATTGTAACAAGTAGAGCAGTGCAATGAAAAAACAATTCTACAACATGAAAGGACACTATTGTCTAAGCTTAGTAATGTCAGTGGTTATAATTTGTGAATTATGTTTGTACATTTTTTATTATTAATCATCTGTCATTTCTATGGCAGAGAACAGGAATCAGCCAATCAGAAAAAAATGTATTGTTGCCAGGTGAGGTCTGAGATTCAGCTGCAAGCACACCGTGCAGCAGACGTTATGGCATATAGGGCAGGCCAGGAGTGAGAGACAGGGAGCGGGTTTCCTTCTATATTGATCCTCCCTTTGTGTTTCAGTCACTTCATGTGAACTGATTGTGTGCTGATCAACACAAGCAGACACATCAGCACAGATTCATGTGAACTAAGTTACCTGTTGTGCAGCTTTTTTTGGAGGCTTTGGGTAATCTGTTTCTAATCTGTTTAATCTGATCTGTTCTGTGAAGTCTCTAAAACCTGACAGTGCAGCTGATGGCCTCATTGGGAATACAGTGAAACAGAAATGTGGTTTTTGTGGTTAAAGTCATGGTGGCACAGAGGTAGACAGTAACAGATGTAAACATTTTGTTCTAATAACCTGTTAGTGTAGTGCCACCATGAGGCTGACAGAACTGTTTCATTTTCAGTTGGTTTTATATTTGTCATCATGGCTTAAAATAAATAAGGAGTTATTGAATCTCTCAGTAATAGTTGTTGAGTTAACCCTTTACTTCTGTCAGTATAATAGCTGTTGAAATCCACCAGAATGCAGGAAATGGCTTCTACTTCATCCAAAATGTTCTGGGGGAGGTAACTCTGATACTTTTCCACATTAAAACCATACAGCCTGTCCTTATTAGCTTTAGATATGATTCCAGCCTCAGACCTTTATGGTGTATTTCCAGGCTATTCTTTAAGGTCAGTGACTTCATATTGTTCATCTTCAGCAGTTTCTGTTTCATAACTTCCTAATGTTCAAAGGTTTTCTACTTTTCACAATAAAACAGCTTCATCTATTCAAAGTGTTTCAGCAACTTAAATTCAGACTGCAGATTCTCCAGCAATTCAGAGCAATCCTTCACATCATTCAGAGCAATGCTTCAGCTGCAGCAACCAAACTCACATTTTCTGCAGGAAATGCTTTCTAGTTAACTTTGTGTTCATAGTGTGTCAATTCATATTTTCGTCTTGTTTAATGAGTTGCAGTTTAATGTTATAGATGTACTTGCACAATCCATCATCATTTAATCTCTTGAGTGAAGCCTACATCTAGAAGGTTTCATTCCTAAATGTGTTTTGTTTGTAACCCAGTTTAAAATCCCCACATGTTTTAATGAGTGTTGATCATTTCAGTTCAAGTTTAAATGTGTAAGCATTTAAAATGTGATTTCAAAGGGTAAAAAAGTGTTACATGTTTGTTGTGTTATGTTAAAGAATGTTGCTGAAAGATGTTCCCACCAGCATAGATGGGGTTAATAACAAGTGACAGGACCGTGAGCACAGTGTGACACAGACTAGGAGAGGTGTGTCGGAGAAACATGTGTAACACAGAGATTTTCTGTCTTCATTTCTAAGTTAGCAGTGCACAAAACGCTGTGTAACTTGTGTCTTAAGGTTGTTGACAGGACAATCTGTGAGAAGAAGTCTAGCAGCATACTGAGAGGCGGGAAGACTTTCGCCTGCTGCGGTATATGTCAGTCTGTAATCATTTAAGTTGCTGCTTTATAGAGTGTATTAAGGTGTGGGGGCCACAACTTTTGTTTAAGTGACCTTGAGGTTGGTAAACTGAGTGTCTGAATTCATTAGAGGGTTAAGAAAAAAGGTTATATTGTGTTTTTGCCTCCAAACAGCTGGAGTGTTTTTCTTTAAAAAAGTGACATTTGATGTTTAAGGCTCCAAAACAATATTCTAATTTTATTTTCATGTCTTAGTTCACCAGCATTAACCTTTTCTTAAATAACTGAGAATTATTTTTCTAAAACCTTGTGTTGTGTTACTTATTACTCACCTGAGAAAGGGCAGTGATTCAATTGCAGAGACATATGCAGACGTAGTTAAGATCTTCATTAAAAATATAATTTAAAGATGGCCATTTGATTGATGGGTCAAACACTGCACTTGTGTGTATTAAAGGGACATCCAAGATAATAATTAAAACTGAGTTAATCAGGGTTAAGAAACATTGGATAAATACTTTAAAAGAACCTAAAAGCCTGCCCTCATCTGTAATGTGGTGAGAGTTGCTCCTCTGGCGCTTCCTGTGTTTTTCATTTCTTGCTCGTTTCCTTGTTTTTGTTCTTTCCAGGCGCGATGGTCCAGCTGGGTGGAGTCGTGGCTTCTTCTCACCTGGGTTCCGTTTCCCGTCATTCCGCCGGCTACTTAAGCGCCGCCTCCCTTCTCCTCGGCGCCAGTTCTTCACTGCTATTTTCGTACTAAGCAACCAGCCACCTTTCTGTCCGTTCCAAGTGACCAGTGACTTACCTTGTTTTTTGCCTAGGCCTCCAGCCACGCCACCCGGTTGTTTCTCGCCCTGGACCTGAGTTGTGCTTCGCCCTCGTGGTTGTTTTTCGTTCCTCCTTCAAGTTACCTCGTAGTTCGCCCTTGTGGTTGTTTTTGGTTATATTTTGGACTCAGCTCAGTTTTCGCCTCAGTGGTAGTTTTTTGTTTTCTCTATTAAAGTGAGTAAATGTACCTGCTTCTGGATCTCCGTCTGTGATCGCACATAACATCATCAATATGACTACAGAGGGGAGCGCTACATGTTGTTGAAGTGTTTTCTATATTCACATATGTTTGTCGGAAATATTTTACACCAGAAAGTTCCAACAATTTTATTTTGGAACTCATTTGTACTAGTTATATCTACAACTCATGCTGATATACAACAATGAAATGTGAAGACTGGATCAACACCCAGATTTACCCTGACCCGAGGATCTGCAGTCTTGGGACTTCAGAGCTCACCCCACCACAAACTTTACATCACAACACATAAAACTATTGAGACTGACCTCAGAGTCTGCAGTCCACAACTCTCCAGAAAACCACGTAGCTGCTCCACATCCTGCAGGTGGTTCCCACTGAGGTCCAGATATCTCAGCTGGGAGGGGTTAGCCTTCAGAGCTGATCCCAGAGAGCTGATCTCTGACAAACCACAGCCACACAACCTAATAAAACAATACAAGACATTGATAGAGCCATTGATACCACTGATCATCTAATAATATGGGATAACATTAAAACATACAGATGACTGTTACTGGGAGGGAAGAAAATAATAATTATTCACTGAATTACTGAGCAACATTTGAACATATGAGTAGATCTGATTTGTCATCAGAGCAACAGTGACTGAAGATACACATGTCTGTGGTCCTTTTCTGTCTGTCAGTCCTGACAGATGATTTAAAAACTGGACCTCAGCCTAATAATAACATTAACTGACCTGAGAACCTGCAGTATGCAGTGAGGACTGTCCAGTCCAGCACATAGCTGCTTCAGTCCTGAATCCTCCAGGTTGTTCTGGTTCATGTCGAGCTCTGTCAGATGGGAGGGGTCGGACTTCAGAGCTGAGGCCACAACTTCCCAGTGAGTCTCTGAGAGGTCACAGTCAGAAAGTCTGTGATGACAGAAATATCAGAACATGATGAAAGGGACACTTTAAGTAGTAGCAGTGATCTCATTTGATCTGACTGTTTGACATGTAACAATAGTTCTGATCATTCTCATCGTCTCATTTTGACAGTGTATTTCACTTTATTCCTCTGTTGTAGGTTCTTCCAGCTGATATTGCTGAAAGATAAATTCTTCTCTTTCATGCAGAGACTTTAAAGAGTTATTCTGTTGTGTGACATCCTGATTGAACTGTTTGTGTAATGGTATGTGTCTGCATGTTTGCATACCATGATGTTGTGCTGCAGTTTTTGCAGTCTTTGTATCTATGTAGTTTGTGCAGCTCTTTGGCCACATGCAGCTGTTTTAACTACAAATAAAGACACATTTATTGTCCATTCATTTAACAGCTTCAAACAGAAACATACAAAACAATGTTTTCACAGTAGAAGAACATCTGAGACAAAAACACAGCTGATGTGATGTGTCAATGAACACAAGGAGCTCTGTTAGAGAGAAACACACAGTGTGAATGTGTCTAAGAACTAAACCAGTAATCTACACTGATTGGTCACATCTGGACTCACCTGAACTTTCTGCAGTTCCTCACAGCTGGAAGCAGTCTCAATCGTCCTTCTGTTGTTGTGTTGTACTTCATCAGGTCTAGCTCATCAAGAACCTCCTCTGACATCTGCAGCATGTAGGCCAGAGCTGAGCAGTGGATCGCAGAGAGTTTCTTCTCTGATCTGGTCTCTGACTGCAGGAACTCTTGGATCTCCTGATGCACTGAGAGGTCGTTCATCTCCATCAGACAGTGGAAGATGTTGATGCTTCTGTCAGGGGACACTGTATCAGTGCGTCTCCGTTTCAGGTTGTTGATGGCTCTCTGGATGGCCTCTGAACTGATCTCTGTCTGACCCAGCAGGTCTCCTAAGAGTCTCTGGTTTGACTGCAGGGAGAGACCATGAAGGAAGCGAACCATCAGGTCCAGGTGGCCAGTTTCACTGTTCAGAGATTTCTTCATGACTCTGTCCAGGATGTCATCCAGAGATGACCAACTTTTCTTTCCCAGGAAGTTCACCAGTTCTTCATCGTCCCCATCAATGAAACAGCGTATGAGGTGGAAAGCAGCCAGAAACTCCTGAACACTCAGATGGATGAAGCAGAACACCTTGTCCTGGTACAGGCCTCTCTCCTCTTTAAAGATCTGTGTGAACACTCCTGAGTACACTGAGGCTGCTCTGATATCGATGCCACACTCTGTCAGGTCTGACTCATAGAAGATCAGGTTTCCTTTCTGCAGCTGATCAAAAGCCAGTTTTCCCAGAGACTGGATCATCTCCCTGCTCTCTGGACTCCACTGTGGATCTGTTTCAGCTCCTCCATCATACTTGATCATCTTCACTTTGGTCTGAACCACCAGGAAGTGGATGTACATCTCAGTCAGGGTCTTGGGCAGCTCTGCTCCCTCTCTGGTTTCCAACATGTCCTCCAGAACTGTAGCAGTGATCCAGCAGAAGACTGGGATGTGGCACATGATGTGGAGGCTTCGTGATGTCTTGATGTGGGAGATGATCCTGCTGGCCTGCTCCTCCTCTCTGAACCTCTTCCTGAAGTACTCCTCCTTCTGTGGGTCGGTGAACCCTCTGACCTCTGTCACCACGTCCACACAGTCAGGGGGGATCTGATTGGCTGCTGCAGGTCGTGTGGTTATCCAGAGGCGAGCAGAGGGAAGCAGCTTCCCCCTGATGAGGTTTGTCAGCAGCACATCCACTGAGGTGGACTCTGTGACATCAGTCAGGGTCTCATTGTTGTGGAAGTCCAGAGGAAGTCGACACTCATCCAGACCATCAAAGATGAAGACCACCTGGAGGCGCTGAAAGCTGCAGATTCCTGCTTCTTTGGTTTCAGTGAAGAAGTGATGAACAAGTTCCACCAAGCTGAACTTTCTCTCTCTCAGCACATTCAGCTCTCTGAAAGTGAATGGAAATGTGAACTGGATGTCCTGGTTGGCTTTGTCTTCAGCCCAGTCCAGAGTGAACTTCTGTGTTAGGACTGTTTTCCCGATGCCAGCCACTCCCTTTGTCATCACTGTTCTGATTGGTTCCTGTCTTCCAGGTGAGCCTTTAAAGATGCCTTCTGGTCTGATGCTTGTTTCTGGTCTGTGTGCTTTCCTGGATGCTGCTTCAATCTGTCTGACCTCATGTTCCTCATTGACCTCTGCAGTCCCTCCCTCTGTGATGTAGAGCTCTGTGTAGATCTGGTTCAGAAGGGTCGGCTCTCCTGCTTTAGCGATCCCCTCAAACACACACTGGAACTTCTTCCTCAGGTTAGACTTGAGTTAAAAACATCAGCATTTAACAACACAATCACTTCACTAAGTGTTTTGATGTGTTTTCACTTTAAACAGATACACAACAGTCAATGGACTGGTGAAGAAAATTAATTAATACACAAAATGTGTGTATTAAAAATGAAAACTATCCTGACTCCACACTGTTCAGCTGCATCCAGCAGGTTTGTAATTTGTTCTTCTTCACATATTCTGCTTTAATGGCTGCCAGCACAGCTGTAAGAGTTCAGTTAAATCTTCCACTCATCATGTTTCTCTTTCTTTAACATTAAACGATGTGCAGCAGGATGGGTTTGTAATGAATCGCAGTCAGACAATGTTGCAGTGTGATGATATAGAGTCTATATCATCACACTGCAGACCTTTGTTATTTCCTTTACTTAAAGCCTTCAGAAACCACCATGAGATGATAACATGACAACATAAATACATACTGATACTTTCTATTATACATCTACAAACACAGACCTGCTTATGGGTCTTTTACAGAGCCAAGCAGACCCACATGATCATTGAAGAACTCTGCTAAGTTACAGAAACAGGACTTAAAGTGGTATCAACATTTGTGAAATGTTCACTTTTCATGGACACAGAGCTGGATCAGTGTCCATGATGGCCACTACAAGAGACTGAAAAACTGTTATCACACAATTTATTTGATCACAATTTGACCAAATTCAACCAAAAACACCGAAGAACAGAAGCCACCTTAAAGTTCTGCACAGGCTGTGTTCAAGTCAGAATAATCAGCAGTGTGAGGTACGTGCAAAAATCCAAACCAGGACCCTGGGAATCTGAGGAGGAGGAGACTAGCTCCTAGCTACATATAGGCTGACAGCTACAGTCGTTTTGGGAAGTTGGTCAAACTTTCTATATTTCTGCATAAATATGACCCGAAACACGATCAATGCTGAATTCTGCAGGCCGACAAAACATAGCTGAGCTAGACAACAGAAAAATGCATAAACCGCTAGCGATTAGCACAATGCTAATTTGCATTGAAAAACCCATAAGGTCGCTAGCGCTATTAGCGTCACACTTTTAACCCGTTTTCTTAAACTTAAATAACTTAAAGTGCCTCCTATGAGCGCATGACGTAAGGTAAGGGCTTATGAAACATAATACTTACAGACAGATATTCTCAGACGACTAAAAAACATGTAGCAGGATGAAAAAACACAGCAGAAACTTTCCACTTGGCTCTGGAACCATTATGCTACTACGGAAGCCTCGTAGGACAATCTCAACTCAAACATAGGATTTTGGCTGACTATAGGGGGCAGCACAATAATATTTACATACAGTGTATGAATCTATCATTTATTTAAATGTTTTATTACTGAAATGTCTTTCCATACTTTGTTTCAGTGGGCTGCCTTTCTAGTACAGTGAGGCAGATGTTTAAGTCATGTTTATGCAGACATATAGAAGATTTTAAATGATTCATACACTTTGAAGCAGCACTGTAAATATGCATTACTCTGTGCTACAGATGCTCCAAACCATCAACCACCTGCAGAGCAAACAGACACATACAACCCCAAGAGTCCAGCAGAGCTCATCACAGCATGGAGACACTTCCAGAGTGATTCTTACCTTTGATCATCAGATGGCTGATCAGCTTTGAAATCAATGGGCTCAAACATCGACCGATCACTTTTCATGGACACACAGCTGGGTCCAGGTCCAGCAGAGTCTGCTCTCACATCCTGGATCCTGATAGAATCACAAACACTGACTCTGAGCTTCTTCTGGAAAAATGATGCTGAACATCATGTTACACTTTAAATGTTTAATAATGATGGAAACAAACTGCAGCTGTGACATTAACTCTGACCTTTGACCCTCAGATGGATCAACATCTTTGAAATTAATGGGATGACCCTTTGACCAATCACTCTTCATGGACACACAGCTGGCAGGTCCAGGTCCAGGCCCAGGTCCAGGTCCAGGTCCAGGTCCAGGTCCAGGTCCAGCTCCAGGTCCAGGTCCAGGTCCAGGTCCAGGTCCAGGTCCAGCAGAGTGTGCAGTGTGCTGCTGCTTTGTTCTTGAACACACAGATGTGTGAATAATGTGAGTGTGAGCTCTGACATGGAGAAGAGTCATGGACAGTCAGAGACGGTCCTCTTACCTCTGAGCTTTGGTCCGGCTCTCATGGTCCCCACACTTAGGTCTTTTAGAGGGAGGGACTCCCTCCTCTCTGTCCTCACACTGACTCATAGCAGAGCTCACACCTTCACACAAACACAGCAACATGACACAGAAACACACAGTCAGCATGTTGTTATTGATCCTTCATGTAGATGCTAACAGGCTAATCATGCTGTTAGCTTAGCATCAGAGCCTCAGACCAGGTTTGGTTCTCAGGCTTTTATTTTGGTGAGTCTGTAAACACACCAACATCTCTGATGCTGTTATTATTGATGTCACATGCTGTAAGTGGAACAGTGCACACACACATTCAGTGTTTGCTTCAGAGTTCTGTCACTTCTCTCCATGTGTGAACATGTGAATAAATGAACATGTGTTCATGTGTGTTTCTGTCACAGTGTGAACAGACTGAGTGAAGCACTGAGACCTTCCTCTGTAACAGTCTGTGGACTGTTTTCTATAGAAAGGACAAACACATGAGCAGCTACTGTCTGAGCTCTGAGGACTGACACACTTCTCCTCATGGCAAATATTAGATTCACATATTTATGAACCCTTGAAGAGAAAATGTTTCTTCTGATGAGTTTCAATCATCGATATGAATTCATGAAAAATAAAACGCAGCACAGGCGTGTTAAACCTGAAACAGACTGATCTGATAAAGTCAGAATAAAGCGACCTTTTCTCCGCTTGAAGCTTTAAACGAGTCGATCTGAGTTTCAGAGCAAATGAAGCTGCTGAACTTTACAGAGAGAACGATCAACAGAGACGCTTGTTGTTTGTCTGTCTGACATGAATTGAATTACAGTAACTCCACACAGCTCAGTGAACACAAAAACTCAGAAAGCTGTCAGACCGGTTCTGACACTCCCTGCATTTCTCACTGATCATGTGACCTGAGAGCTGTGTTCTACAGTCTGCTGTGACTGGAACAGAAAAACACTACAAGTAACAAGTTGTTCTGAAACAACTGTTCATCTGCTATAAAAGTCATCAAAGAGCAAAGAGAAAGCAGCCAATCAGCAGCAGAAACATCTGTACTGTACCATCAGTCAGTGATGCAGCACAGTGTGATCAGACATGGAGAGATTTCTCTGGAAGGACTCTCACCTGCTGGATCAGTTCAGATGGACTTACAGACACTTTCCAGCTTCCTGTGTGGAGAAGAAGCTGCTCCTGGTCCTCCTCAGTCCTGCTGTCTGACACAATCTGATCTGAGGACGCCGTCACTTCCTCACAGCCTCACAGTCTGAACACGTCAGTGACGGTGAAACCGGTCCAACAAGTGTCTGAAAGACATTTCCTGATTCACTTCTACTGTCTGTCCACTAGATGGAGCTCAGCAATCAATGAACTGCAGATCAGCACAGGATGGAGCAGAGCAGAAGCAGCATGGTTCTCCTCTTTGTGAGCATCCAGCTCCACTCACATCTCAGTAGGCTACAACCTCCTCACAGCTGCACATTGATAAGGGTGATGTATTGAAATTCTAAACACCAGTTTACAATGAGTTGATCCTGTTACAACCAAACTACATTCTCTTTATCAGGGCTGACCTGGGACTAAAATGTGGCCCTGGCATTTCTGTCCATGGCGGCCCACCATGGTTATTTATAAGTTCTGCATACCAGAGCATATATGTGCTGTTCAAAGATGAAATAAAGCACAGTAGACTACACGGAAGAGAGTGGCCATGCTAAAAACATTCTTGTAACACTCAGAGCTTTCATCTGGGGAGAGATGGCCACAGGGCCCCCATTCCCATCTTGAAGCTAAAGTGGCCGTCAAAGAAACGTCAACATTTTTATACTTTACCTGTGACCTTATGATGTCACCTTCATAATAGAACATGATAACATAAAGCCATTGATTCCTACTGATCTATCCAGCTAATGTCCACATTAAAACTCTGCACTCAACATGTTGGAAGCATTTTCTCATCATTCCTTCACAGTGAGTGAGTCTTACCTGTGTTGTTGGTTTCTGTGACGAAGCAGAGAGCAGTCAGTGTTCAGGGTGTTTATACTTCATCATAGGAGGAGCCTCTGTGGTCACATGACTTCCTAGGAACTCTGAACAGGTTTAAACAGACTGTTGGCTCAGATTAAAAAATTTCCCAGTTTGGGATCAATCAAAGAATAAAGATCATCAGTCTATCAGCTGGTTTATGGTGTGTTCAAGAGGAACTGGTGCTGACCTTTGGACTCTGCCCTCTTTGTGAGGTCAGAGAGGTCAAAGGTCAGGTCAGTAAAAACCCAAATACTCGCACTGAGGTGTGAAGACAATCATAACAGAGAGTGTGGTGTACAGAGAGAAGACTGTACTCACTGTCAGCGGGTCACATGTGCTCTAACATGCACTGTGAGCTGTAAGGTCTTATACAGACAGGTGTGTGTCTTTCCTCATCATGTCCACAGACACAGCTGGACTGAAGGTTAGAGGTCAGAATCATTTTTCACTTTTTGTTTTTTCATCTGCAGAAATGTTTTCCTGTCAACATGGGGTGCTGTGTGTACAAAAAATAACTGAAATGATTTCAGCAAATGGCTGCAGCTGTTTACGTGAGCAGATGCTGTGACTTAATGACTGGAATGTTTAATCATCCCAAAAGGACCGGATCAGGACTGACCTCACGTTTTTAAAGACTAAAAGACTAAAATGAAATGACTAAAAAGACACCTGGGACCTGCTAGCACACACCTTCATACAAACACAACACTCCCCCCAACACTTACGCCACTGAATACCACTGTCACTCTGGATTCTACCAGCAGATGGAGACAAAGTAAACATGGGTCAGAGTACAGAGAGTCTAGAAATAACGTCATGATAAACAGTGAAGAAGCATTTTACATTAAGGATTTCATATGATGTCTGAAACATTGGATTGTAACTTATCTATAAAACTATGTTTTTGTAGGATTCACAAAAAGTGCATTTGGACTGTTTATAAGCAGGACCTCCATCTTTCTCCAAGCTTTAAAAACAGCTGAGAGTTTTCAGCTCATCACTTCTGGAAACACTTCATTTTAAGAGACGGCCTCATAATGCTGTTAGAAGTGTTCTTATGATTCCTGAACACCATCTGTGCATCATAACTCAATCTCTACGGCTGCATTGGATCTCTGCTTGTTAATCAGTGATGGATGATAACATGTTACTGCACAGGTTTCCACCATTTTATGGCTGCATTAAAGACTTTGAACCTGGCTGCTGCTCAGTAAAAGCTCCACCTACAGTTTAACATGAATGAGTGACACAGTGAGAATGTAAAAAGTCAAAAGTGTCTGACTGAACACATGATGGAGACACAGTGTTAACAGATGCTGCATTGTTCTACAAAGAGCAGTTTGATGACAGACTTTCTGTTTCATGCTGACTGTGAACATTTTCAAACATCTGGAACATGTTTAATGACTGTATGAAGCAGCCAGCAGTCCTCCACAACAGGACAGTGAACGCCTCTCACTAGCTGAATCACACTGTCTGTTAGAATGACACAAAGATCTCTAACAATCAGATGATCGGCACGAGACGAACAGATACAGTAAATCTTCCAAATGAAGCACAACAAGCAAACACTTGAAGTCACAGTAACACAACAACACTCATAAATAAACTGCTGTTAGTTACCTCCTGATGGAGAAAAGAATCTGGATGAAGCCGAGGAGTGAAGGTGACGTCCATCAGCAGGAAAACAGCAGAGAAAGAACAAACATGGAACTCACAGCAGGAGCTTTTCAACGCTCTGTTGATGCACAGAAAGGCTCAGCTCTCTGGATTCACCGGGACACTCAAGGCTTCTTTAAGGAAACATGATGACAGTGTTCTGACCTTTGGAACAAAGAGCTCAGGTCAAACATTCACAGACTGAACCAGCACAGAGTTCTTATCAGTTACAGTTACAGACCTTGATCTGACTGTAAGGAAGGAGAAACACACCTTCTTAATAAAGTGTGTTTCAGTGAAAACAAATCCATCAGCTCCAAACATCATTTACACTCGCTATAAATGTAACATTTGATGTTCTTATCTGACTGTTACTATGAATAAACTGTGTGAGGACTTTGTGTAGTTAGATCACAACCCACAGCGAGACTGTGACAGAAGCAAAGAACAGATTTACAAATTTGCAGAAAATTATTATTTGATACGATCAGACACATCAATGCTTTGGTTGTTCTGCCAGCACAGTGGTCCAGATCCTGAAAATGAATAATCTGAGCAGATTGATTGTGGGTGGATGAAAGAAGTGAGTAGATGAGGTATTCTCAGTTTATATAATATGAAGGCAGGTTTCTGGAAACACTTCATTTTGAGAGACGGCCTCAGAATGCTGTTAGAAATGTTCTTATGATTCCTGAACACCATAGCATTTAAATCCCTGAGTTGTATCTAAAGAACATATTCACTACTGTATAAAACCTTTCCATAGTAAAGAGCAGGACATGAATGCACCAGTATGAATGTACAGTGTCTGAGTGACACTTCTACTCTTATACTCTGTACTTAACTGCATTTAATGTAACTTGATACCTCTGGCACAGGAATTTCCTTCGGGATTAATAAAGTCTTGTCTTGTCTTATCTTACAGTTCAGAGTTCAGTAGTTTGATTGAGACAGGCAGGAATGACTTCCTGTGTCTCAGTGGTGCATCATGGGAGTCAGTTTTGTCAGGACCCTCCTGTCACCCACCTCCTGCACTGAGTCCAGAAAAAAGCCAGGTCTCTCTGACTATCCTTAACTGTGCTACATTGAATCAATGTGAGAGGTCTGTAAAGTATTTCTGTCTGACCTTTAATGTTTGATCATGTTTGATATTGCTACACTAGCAGAATTGATATTATAATATAGCAAACATTTATTTCCCAATTTGACTAATAGAATATCTATATTTGTATGTATATATTTGATGATATGAGAACTCTAATTTAGAACTATGTATGATACGATTTGTACTGTATTATTATTAGATAGATGGACTGTGTGCACATTAATTGGTCCTGTGCTGTGTGCAGGCCAGGGTTGATGGCGAGCTAGGATTGAGCTCTGCTTAGGCTCGAAGAATACGATTCAGCTCAAGGTCTGGATCTGGCCCAGATCTCTTCTGGTTGGAGGAGTGGTAGGAGGCTCCTGCAGCCCCCTTTATTTTGAACTTTTGTCCCCTCGCTGCGTGTGGCCCCCCCATTGCTGGGTTTGTTAACTGTTTGTCTTTTGTCTGTGTCATTTAAATATATATGGTACTTCAGCAAATCTTCATCTCCCTGTCTCTCTTTTACTCACTCCCAGAGCTGCTCCTACACTTCTGAGCCACTAGTCCAGGGGTTGGCAACCTGCGGCTCCGGAGCTGCATGAGGCTCTTTCATCCCTCTGTTGTGGCTCCCAGGCAGCGAGCTCATTTTTGGAAAAAAATAATAATAATATGAATAAATAATGGCCGTTTAATTTAAATGTATTTTATTTTATTCATTTAGTTTTTTCATAGTAATAGTTGTTTCTTTGGAGATTGAGATGCTGTCGTGATTAAAATAAAACTTTGAATATTTTGTCAAAATATGCGTCACGGTCGCGTCCTGTGCGCAGCACCTGTGACACCGGACAAACTGGTGTTCGACAGCCTGCATGCAATGACATTCCCGACACTTATATGAACATGGAAAAGTTTGCATTTGGAGTCCTGTCAATCTTTGGATCCTCATACTTGAGCGAGCTGGTGTTTTCCATCATGAACTACATTAAAAGTAAACATCGCTCCAGCCTCACAGATCAGAGCTCAGTCCTTCGTGAAAATCAAAGCGACGTCTTCCAGCCCTGAAGTGGATACGATACGCTGTGCAGTGAAGTTCCAGAGCAGAACTCACATTAACCAGGTGAAAGAAATAATTTAACAAGCTGTTATTCTGAAAATACATATTTTTATATCGGACCCTGAACTAACGTGCTTCATATTCAGGTTGACTACTGTACTATGACGGCACACTGAAATCAAAATAACATATAAACTGGCATTTTTTGTTCAGATAAATATTATCTATATCTATCTATATTAGGCCTATATATAGATTAATTTTGCCTTTAACTTAGTCAAATAGGTGTAGATTAGTAGTTAGGGGTTTGTGGCTCCGAGTGTGCTTTATTCAGTGGGAAACCGGCCCAAATGGCTCTTTTAATGCTGAAGGTTGCCGACCCCTGCACTAGTCCAACTCAATACATCCAGATTTGTAGAGTATATCATATACATGCTACACAAATTAATGTGTGAGTAATCCAAGTATTCAGAATATGTTACTTAGACTGAGCAATGTTAAGTTGTAGGGCCTGTAATCTGTATTCAGTAACTGAATACTTTATTAAAAGTATTCTTCCCAACACTGTTAGTAACATACGACACCAGGAGATGGAAAAAACAGGCATTCACCTGGCAGTCCCCAAACACAGTGGAAATGAAATAAGGAGACAGACACAAAATAATACACTGCAATGGAACTGAGAGGAGGAACTACAGCTGACCTCTTTCTCAATATTCTTCTCTTATGAAACCAAAAGAACGTATCAGGTGGAAGACAAGTTATCTGAGTTTGTGTGAATATCTGTAAAGTGGCCCAATTGCATTTTTATGATGAAATGAACCTTATATTAGTTTACAGCAGCATAAAAAAGAGCTAACTCCTTTAACTTCTCTCATAAATACATCTGCAGTAAACACATGTTCTGTGACAAAACATAAGACAGAAAATACCTGAAAGTCTATACTGACAACAAGCTTTGTAACAACACAATTATCTTCTTCAGAGTTGAATTTATTTCTCCACCTGTCATAGTTTCAGGGACGTCATCCAAGCCACTTGTACATGTGAACTACTATGGATACAGGTCTGTGTTAATAAGCCTCAGCAGAGGAGGCAATCTGAGGGTCGAAGGCATAAGGCTACATAAGGCTTTGTCTCCCATATCTGACCAACCTTAACTGTCAGTTTCCTCAATAGCAGGCGAAACAAGACCATCATTTGTGAGAAACATGCTTATTCATGTCACATCAGTGCCTGAGAACACTGAAAAACAACAACGCTGATATTTTATAAAAGTACAAACAGCTGGTGTGCTGAATGCCAGATGTCCTTGTGTGATGGCAATGGCTTGCTGTATTTGATGCATATGTGTGTGTCAAGTAAGAGCGTTTACTCAGACACAGAACTAGCTAAGGCCTAAATGTGAGGGCGCCTCATATTGGAAGTACATATACGAATACAAGATTCTGCCCTGTATCAAGTCTGAGTGAGCATACGATATAGAAGCTAGGGTACCGTTTCATCACAAACCAATGTATATGTTCTGGGCAACAGCATTTATAAAATATGCCTATTGTATTATAACATACAGACGGATTCTTGGAAATGTGTGTGTGAAAGATGCATGTCACATTTTTGCGTCATTGCTTTTATTACAGCAGTAGCCCCTACAGGTGCATTATGAGGCACTTGTCTGTTGATGTTGGGAGGACTGTGAACATGAGAAATCCATCCATCTCTCATACTATCCAGTATAATTTATGATGTTGAGTGACTGAACAAAGCAGCATCTGCAAGGATTAATGAGGTTTTTCTGATTCTGCACAATATGCGATTATATGCGAATTCTGAATACAAGTTTGATAGAGCAGCATCTAATGAGCGTTTCTAAGAGACAGCAGGGACAGATATTGTCTGTTGTTTGTTTGCCTGAACATGGACTAAATAAACCTGCCACGGGTGTGTGTGTCTGGGTCCACGTAGCCACTCCGACACACCCCAGCTGACACATGACCGCACCAGGGGGCTGCTGCTATGACAGATGGCGGTTGTCAGCATTCCTCGTTACTTAGTGGTCTCTATGAATGTGACCTGGATGACATGTAAATATACAGTGTAATCTGTATTCTGGCTGTAAAACAAGTTCCCCTTGTGAGAGTTGAAATCACAATCTTCAGATTATGAGACTCGCTGCCTACTGCACTAACGAGGCTCAGAAAGAGGTGAAACATGGTCTTTTTTCTTTTTCTTCTTTAAATAAAGACATCTACAGTGCTCATGCTGGCAACTGCACCAACAAACATTCTTAATTTAAATCAAATGAGTGTGTTCTTTAAAAAGGCTCTAAAGGTAAAACATCACAGTAATTCTTCCTGGGACACCTTCACTACCAGTGATGGTAAGTGCTCTTGTTTCAAATGTGATGTGCACTGTACCACTGAAGCTCGTCTGTGAAGTGTAGAGCCTCTGTGTGTATGTCACAGTGATGTTAACAGAAGTCAGATAGGTCTGTTAACACATATAAAAACAACTTACTGAACAACAGCATAGATGTGAAGGTGAATATATGTCCCCTCACATGTTCCTCAGTTAAAAGTGTCATTGCATTGGCCCTTTCGAACCCGGGCCTCCCGCGTGGCAGGCGAGAATTCTACCACTGAACCACCAATGCAGTGAAAAGCTGACATCTAGTGGTGCCATCGCAGGTTGCAGCCTCCTCATTCCAAAATCAATCCCTCCTCCACATAAAGTCAAAAGTTATAAATTCGCCTCATTACATGAGCGGTTGTGTGTAATGACGCGGCTCACCAGCAGAGGGCGTGTGACGGAGCAACAAGCAGGAAACTACAGGGGAGAAGAGACACAAGCATCCACAGATCAGAACAGACACTCAGCTCTTCTCTCTGAGACCATGATGATACCGTCACATATCACTGCACATGTTTTTGGCTGCACGTCTGGAAATGAGAGGAGACAGAACATTATCATACATGTTGCATAAGTAAAGTCACATGACATGCACCACTGTAAATAAAGGAAATCACATATTTTTAAGACGTCTTGGAATCTGCTGGAACCTCTCATTTAATGACTCACATAGAACTTTTGAACTTTTGACTTTATGTGGAGGAGGGATTGATTTTGGACTGAGGAGGCTGCAACACTTCAGGAATGCTTTTAAGTGACTGACTGGCAGGACATTGATGAGATCACAGAGTGCATGACTGGATACATAAACTTGTGTGTGGACAGTGTTGTTCCAGTTAGGACAGTGAATTGTTACCCCAACAACAAGCCATGGGTGACTAAGGACATTAAAGCCATTTTAAACAGAATAAAGAAGGCATTCAAAGCGGGCGACAGGGAGGAGGTGAGAGCTACACAGAAGGACCTGAGAATAAAAATCAGGGAGGCCAAGGAGAAGTACAGGAGGAAGCTGGAGTGGAAACTTCAGCAAAACAACACAAGAGAGGTGTGGAGTGGCATGAGGACCATCACTGGTTACAGGTGGAGCAGCAGGGGTGGAGTTAATGGCAGTGTGCAAAGGGCCAATGAGCTGTATCAGTTTTAAAGGTGACCCCGGTTCACCCTGCTAACGACTGCTGGCCCCGCTGGCTGAGAAGCTGACAGCGATGCAGGTGGATGCCCCACTGGTGTCCTGGATGGTGGACTATCTGACTGGCAGACCACAGTGTGTACGCCTACAGAGCTGTGTGTCTGACAGACTGATCAGCCACACCAGGGCTCCACAGGGGACCGTCCTCTCTCCCTTCCTCTTCACTCTCTACACAGACTTCAACTAATGCACAGGGACCTGCCACCTCCAGAAATTCTCTGATGACTCTGCAGTGGATGGATGTATGTGGATAACTTTGTCACCTGGAGCGAGAGCAACCACATACTGCTCAATGTGACAAAGACAAAGGAACTAGTGGTGGATCTGAGGAGGACAAAGGCTCCAGTGACCCCTACCAGCATCAAAGGGGTCAGTGTGGAGGTGGTGGAGGAGTACAAATACCTGGGAATGTACTTGGACCACAAACTGGAATGGAGTAAGAACATGGACATTGTTTACAGGAAGGGCCAGAGTCGCCTCTACTTTCTGAGGCAGCTGAGGTCCTTTAACATCTGCAGGACGATGCTGAGGATGTTTTATGAGTCTGTGGTGGCCAGTGCCATCATGTATGCTGTTGTCTGCTGGGGCAGCAGTCTGAGGGTGAGGGACATAAACAGAATCATCAGGAAGGCCGGCCATGTTGTGGGAGAGGACTCTCTGACAAAGGTGTGTCAGAGGAGGATGTTGTCCAAAATAAAGACCATACTGGACTGTCCCTCCCACCCGCTCCACACTGTGCTGACCAGCTACAGGAGCTTGTTCAGCAACAGACTCTGACTCCCACGATGCACCACTGAGAGACACAGGAAGTCATTCCTGCCTGTCTCAGTCAAACTACTGAACTCTGAACTGTAACAGTCACTCAGACACTGTACATTCATACTGATACATTCATGTCCTGCTCTTTACTGTGTAAAGGTTTTTGTACAATAGTAAATATGTTTTTTAGATACAACTCAGGGATTTAAATGCTGTCTAGGTATTTCAATATTTATTATATATTTCTATTTCATATTTCAATTATCTTTTCTTCTATTTGTCTGTAACAAACAAGAATTTCCCCTCTGGGATAAATAAAGTAATTTCTGATCTGATTCTGTAACCTGCGATTTCACCACTAGATGTCAGCATTGGTGGTTCAGTTCAGATTGAGAAAATGCAAAGAGTGTGCAAAGCTGTCATCAAAGCAAAAGCTGGCTGCTTGGAAGAATGTCAAACATCAAACATATTCTGCTTGGTTTAACACTGTTTGTTCACTACATCATTCCACATGTGTTCCTTCATAGCTCTGATGTCTTCAGGATGAATCTACAATGTAGAAAGTCATAAAAACAAAGACAAACCACTGAGTGACTTTTGACTGGTACATTTAAAATGTCATCATATGTCCTAACCAGCAGGGGGAGCACTGATCATAAACTCTCTGTCTCACATGTTATTATCATGTGTTTTTATGGAAGATGATGCTGACTGTTGTTTTCTTGCTTCTCTCTGTAAACAGCTTGTAAACAGCAGCTTCCCTGAGGGGAAACTCAGCTAATAAATGATGCTGTAACCTCTGGGACTTGATCTGCTGGGTGGGAGTCCACTACATTATCCATCCATCCTCATCCATCCAGCTACACCCTCCCTCTTAAAATGCAGGCTGGAGGATGCAGGCATCGATCCCGCTACCTAGTCGAGCCAAAGTAAGCCCAAAGTAAGCCCACATTAGCCAATCACGTTCCTTTCCCTGGGCTTACTTTTGACCAATCACGTTCCTTTCCCTGGGCTTACTTTTGACCAACCAATCGCGTTCCTTCACTGTGGCTTACTTTTGACCCTTCCTCGTGAAAACGGTAAGATGAAGTTTACTTCACCTTATTTAATTTACTATAAATCGGCCATTGTCTGTTCAGATACAGTCTGTACCTTAAGAAAACAAAACAGGCCGACATAGCGATGTAGCGATTGGACATTATATAGCACACGTTTTCTTCGACGTACCCGTCAACCTCTAAATACCGACCAAAAAATGTCACTACCATTGATCGCTATCGCTGTCATAACAGGCTATACGTGCAATTGATTCTCTGTAAACTGGTAGATATTGCTCTATTGTTTGTTTTATGTAATGTACACATAACGTACTAATATGCATGTAATACCTTGTAATGGTGTAAACCGCTTTTTGTAGATGTAAAGTAGCCTACATGTAGGCTAATCCAGGAGGTCATTCACTATCTCTATAAACTATAAACGTAGGATATTGATCAGTTCAGAAATTCCAGTTTTAACATTAATATAGTAAAGTTAAGGATTCAGACATTGGGGTTTTCAAAATACATCAGAATAAATCAAAATAGAATACTTTTTACTCTTACAAATTAAGTTATGTTATGATGTTAAAATGGTTTGTTTTCAGGTGGGTGTTTTATTACAATCCCTCCCCTTTAACAACTTACCTCTACAAATATTTAAATAAAGGTACAATACAATAGCTCAATGAAAATAACATGGTTTTGCTTTGTAGGAGACACAGTAGTACACATTATCATAGTAATGTGAATTACTTTATCAATCCCTGTGGGGAAATGAAGTAGCTTGTTAAATGATCACACTCTAAAAGTACAGGTATCTTTCAGCGGTAATTGTGTTGTTCTGATTTTCATTTCAGAAAATGTATGCTTATCCGGTTTTTAAGCGGCAGTCGGCTACATCACAGCGTCTCCTCATGGCGCCATCAGAGGAGGCGATGCACACGCAAAATGTGGAATCTGGAAGGGCCAAACCTGAAGAGGAAGTGCTGGCGGAGGCCAGAACTTTTGTGAGTGCAAACGGTGGAGACCCCAGTGACCAGTTTTTGGTGCTTGCTCACTGCAAGCTCCAGTTTGGGAAGTACCAGGGCCAGAGATTTAGATGGCTCCTGGAAAACTCTCTGGGGTATGCATTGTATTTGATGGACAGCATATCTAAAGAGACGGTGCAGGCAAACCCCCTGTCACAAAATAAGCAGCTGTTCATCCAGTACACATCTCTTATTAGAGAGATGGCAGAGGAACTGGAGAAGTTTAAAAGAAAGCAGCAATTGCAAGCAGAAGCCCGGGAAACTGGAGACCAGGGATGTTTGATGGTAGAGTTTGGAGACTTCAAGGGCCGGTCCATGAAGGACGTCTATGAAGACCAGAGCAAGGAGGCCCAGGCTCTCATCAAGTACCTGATCAAGGCAGATGCCAGGCCCAAAACCAACATGGCTATTTTCAAGACATACGTCTTGAAAAGAAGGGCTTCTGCTGGAGCATGTCAGCCTGCACCTACACCTGCAGCCTCCAGTGCCTCTGCACCTACACCTGCAGCCTCCAGTGCCTCTGCACCTACACCTGCAGCCTCCAGTGCCTCTGCACCTACACCTGCAGCCTCCCACATGTCTGCTCCTTCACCTGCTGCCATCCAAACTGGTGTGTGGAAGACTGGCACTGTGAAAGCACTGTTGGCGCGTGGCAAACATTTGTCTCCTTCACAGCTGGCTAAAAAACTGATGTCACCAGTTAAACCCTGTGAGTGTAACTGTGCAACATGTACTGTATATGTATTCAGTTATCATTATGGCAGACTACACAGACTTATCCACTTGCTGTTTCCAGCCCCAGTACCGCAGTGCACTCTGCCAACAGAACCCCCAGCCAAACATTTGGCACAAAGGCAGCTCTTCCCTACTGGTAAGTAACATCGTACATTGTTTGTCCTTGTGTCTTGTCAACAGTAATAATTTTATTAACCTATTAATAAATGCTAATAACATTTTTTATTTGTGCTGCAGGCACTTCTGTTGCCCCTTCTGGAGCGGGTGACTTTGCTGAAGATGATGATGAGGAGCTGGTATCTGCAGTGTCACAATATGAAGCACAGCAGAATACAGGTGTGGCATACGACACAAATGCAAATATTATGAAAATGTTTAGTGAAAACACACTGTGAAGTATTATTTTTGAGGAATAAAAAATCACTGTTTTTTCAAATATTTTTGTTTACAGTACAGGATTATGTCGCATCAAGCTTCAAGCGGGATGCATTCTTTGAGTGCACCTCTTCAAAACCTTAAGGATATCCAAAGGTGTTGGTGTTTTCATTTGTGTTTCCCGTTGAGAAACAATCATTGGATAACATTTTCACTAACATCACTTGCTTTTCTCACTCACTATCTGTCTAATCCCCTGAACAGGACGGAGGAGATTCATTGTTTTAATGATCACAGTAACTGTTTTTCATCACTGCAACTGTGTGCACGCTTCATGTCTGTGGGCATCACTACTTTATACTAAATTCATCACAACTTATTTTCTTTGCTCTATTCCATCTAATCCTTTTCAAATACAGCTCTGGAAAAAATAAGAAACCACAGTGGTCTCTTATTTTTTATGTCTAACTATTAATTATAATCATAATCTATTAATGCTTGTCCAAATGTATGCTGTGCAGGCAGAATGTGGACTGCGATCAAATACAACAGTCATCCTTATATTATTTTTTTCTGCATTTCTCCTTCAAAAGCTCCAGCCATTGCTCATTCAGAGGCCCGTGCTGGTCCGCCTCTAGTGGTAAAAATACCAGACCCTCCACATCATCAGCCACCTACTGAGCTCCCTCGTCACTGGAAGGATCAGCTTCCACCTTTCCAGCAGGAGTGGATCCGTAAGACCCTCTTCAAGGCCAACCTACACACTGGCAAGCCAGAGCTAGTGCCCCAGCTGAAGCTTTGGTGGCATCCTCCTCAGCCCCCTCTCATTCACAGTCAGCTGCCCGCCTCACCTGACCTCTTCTTCTGTCGGCCCCTTTTTTTATGGATGCCGCTGAAGATGTGGCAGTTCCCTCTTGTCTGTGTTCGCCCAGACTGTGGTAAACACAGACTAACAGCGGCAGGACTGTATCGTACTGTGCGCAAGGTCTTAGACATCGACGGGTGGTATGACCTTGCAACAGAGTACTTGGAGTGCAAACGCTGCACAAAAAAGTATCCAGCCTGGTCCGAAGACATCTTAGGACAACTGGATATGGGCCACCGCAGTCAGTTTCCTGCTTTATTGACATACAGGTAAGTCATAATTAAGATCAAACATTATTAGGTGCTTTGATTTGTGTTATTGTTTAACCAAAAACTGCATTTGTGTTATTACACTGGTCTTTCATTAGATACTCATGTGACAACCGGGTGGTGAGGATGATGAGGGAGAGGACATTGGGCAACAGTGTGACTCAGCTTCACAAGAAGTTGATGGAGCAACATGGTGAGGCATGGACGCAGCGTGTACTGCAGTACCTCACTGCCTGTGAGCCATTTGCAAAGTCCTCCCTTGTGCAGCCTCCTGTGTTCCTTGAGCCTCCTCCCTTACCTGCCATACCTAAACCTAAGTGGCTCTTAGCTGTATACGCCAGGGATGTTCTGGGGCGACTGCATGAGGTCAAGGCCAAAATTACATCTGTCTTTGGGTCTGTGCTCAAGATTGACTCCACTAAAAAGGTATCACAGCATTTAACCTATACAGAATGTTGGCCAGATATAAATATGTTTGCGTGCATAATGAACACTCTGTTTGACCTTTTCCAAATAGGTCACAAAGAAACTTGCTGGGGCTGCTTCAGGGACAGCTGCTTGGTGCACAAATGTGGGAAATGAACACGGCCAAGTCCTTGTCTCTGTGCTCACAGCTGCCGAGGGACATGGATTGGATGCCATGGCAGCTGGCCTGATGAAGCGCTATCGGGAGGCAGGACAGATGCCCCCAAAAGTGATGTATGTGGACAGAGACTGCTGCAGTCAGCATGGCCAGTCTCGTGTTAAGGCCATGTTTTCAGAGTGGGATGACCTCGAAGTGCGCCTTGACATCTGGCATTTTATGCGCCGATTTGCTGCAGGTGTCACAACAGAGGCTCATCCACTCTATGGAGTCTTCATGGCACGTCTGTCCACGTGCATCTTTGAATGGGATCCAGAGGATGTCGCTGCTCTTCGCCGTGCAAAGGAGGGGGAGCTAGCAGCAAAGAAGACCGGCCACCTCTCAGAAAAGGCACTCAGTGCTCGCATTACCCGGAGGGAGTTGGCACTGCACTGCCGCAGGAGGACCAGAGGGATGGAGGAGACCACCAGCCTGATTGGATCACTGATTGATCACTTTGACAGTGTGGATGGGAAGGACACTCTGGGAGTTCCTCTACTGGACCATGATCGGATCCAGCAAATATGGAAAGAACAGCAGAAACATGTACTGTGTATCCAAGACCCAGAGAACTTCCCACTCTACATTAAGAAGGGGACACTGAAGAAAGGTGGTGTGGAGCTGTGCTGCTACAGGTGTGCCCGTGGCTCTACCTCCCTGGAGTCTTTCCACCTCCACTTGAACCGCTTCATCCCAGGTATCCCATATGGATTACAGTGTCTCTTTAAGTATTATAAGCACTGTAACTGTTTCCATTACTTTAAAGTAATGTCACATTCTACAGTAATATTACAGTCCTTTTCTGATGTCAGAACAGATCTTATCTCACAAGAAACTAATTTAATTACTTTTCCTCATTAATTCTGGTTATAATGATGATTTTTCATGTATTTACATAACTCTATTGCATGTAACCTCATAGTACCTCAAATGTAGCACATATCTTGCGCGTGTGTGACCCTTTTTTTCTATTTTATTTAACCTTTAGGAACCAGTGCCAGTGATGCACATTTTCAGGCCTATCTCCTTGAAGGCTTGATGCGATGGAATGAAGATCGGATGGAAGAGGCTGTAAAAGGAGCCTCTTCCATCCGATCATATGGCAGTGCCCTGCGAGAGGCTGTGGACCAGCTCAGCCGAGTTGTGTTTGGGAAGCCCTGGGATGAGCGCTACCGCCCTCCTGGAGTATACACAGGCAAGAAATACTCATTTAACACTAATATAAATAATTTATTCATCAATCCACATTTTTGTATTTTGAAACATTATCTGTATAACCTTTTATGTTCTGGACAAAATATTAAGAACACTTTCTTTTTTGTTTTTTTCTTGTAGGTGAATTGCTGGGGGTGGAGTATCTGTACAGCCAGACAGGCAAAACATTGACTCCAGTGCTCCAGAACCCTGAAGAGGAGGACAGGTTGGTGGAGCAAATAAATGACGAGGACCTGCAAGATGAGGGATTTCAGGAGGAGATCATGGAGGACATCACAGTGTCAGTGCTCTGTGAGGATGACCCCTGCCATGATCTTCAAAAGAGCCCCCCATCTTTGACAACCAGTCCTCAGGCCTCTGCTCCACCCCACCCATCCACGTCCAGTGATGGAGAAGGACAGCATCCTGCCTCTGCCTCCTTAGTGCTGTCACAGCCGTCTGACATCTCTCAGGCTGCACTGGATCCTGGAAGCAGTCCATCCAACGAGCCTCAGGTAAGACATTTTAATGGCCTTTTAACTTTTGGTCAGCTTTTATTGCACATATATTAACATTAATCTGCATTTACTAGGGAGCAGTTATTGGCCCTGATGGTGTCACTGGGTGGGACAAGGTCCAGGAACTGGCTGGTTACCTTGTGGGTCTTCGTGAGGCTTCTTACCTCACTGAGCTGCAGGTGACAGAGGCCTTCCGGCTGTGGGCAGCGCTCCCTGATGGTGACAAACAACGGGTTAACTACCAGCCTCGACATCAGCCTCGACTGACACACGGCCGCTTTAAGGCACCAAAGCGATCTGGAGTCACCCCGGGTGTGGAGAGTGTAAAACGGTGTTTGATTGGCCATCCTGGGGGGCCAGCTCAGTGGCCTAGTACCAGCCGCTTAGTTGAGGCCATATGTGTAAAGCTGTGTGCTTTACACAGGTCAACAACCAAAAAGGCTGGAGTGAGCAACCCCAGGTGGTCTAAAATCCTCACCGATTACCACCACATCCGAGATTTGGTGCTTAACAGCACCAGGCTGATGGAGGAAACCACGATCCAGCTCTTTGAGCTAAACCAGCGGACACTCATTCAGTGGTAGGCAGGGTACACTATTTGCCTCAAATGAAGTAAATACTTCTAAACACATATAATAAAAATGATGTATTTTCAGGTTTCAACGGCGGCAGAAGAATCAGGAATTGAGTGTCCTTAATCAGGGACCGGCTCCATCTGCCTCAATTCCTGTGGCTCAAACCCGGCTTACTGCTCCGAGGGAACCACTGGATGAAGCACCAGTCACGTCAGGCCCAAGACACGCATTTGTACTTCCACCAAATCAGGAAGGACAGGCTCCTCCTCTGCGGCCTGGTCGCCGGCGCATCAGGGAGCGCCCCATCACACCTGCGCCCACAGTACCTGGTCCCACAGCATCAGAAACTGCACAGCCTGTTTCAGCAGCTGGGTTAGGCACGTTAGTTCTGAACCCAAACATGACTGTGCCAGTGGTGATGGCAGCTTCTGGTACTGCAGCATCCGGTGCAGGCGCAGCCCCGCTTCTTCCTGCGTCTGCTGCTCCTCTTCCTACTGTGTCCCGTTTCACTCAGAGGAACAGGCGGCGGCGGGCTCTGGAGGAGGAGAGTGGAGTCCAAAAAAGGAAGTATGTGAGAAGGGTTACCTTCAACACATGCAGCAAATGTGGGCATCCTAAAACAGCAGAGTTTGGCCACAGTAGATATGGTAATGCCACATTTTGCTCGCGTTCATCCAGTGGAATGTCTCTGGATGAGTGGCTGCGCCAGCAAAAACATCCACAGTAAACACTGTACAATGTTTGGCCTGTATATATTGTATATAAGCAATTTTCTTATGTTTAAATCAACAAGCCTGTCTGTCTTTATGCAGTGCTGTTGAATGTTATTGTATAATTGTACATTGTGTAATATTTTACCTAATATTTGACCTGTATATGTTGTATATATTTTCACATGGGTGAATGGGCTGAATAGTATTTTATAGTCCTGTATGCAGTGTGTGTGTGTGTGTATTCACTTGTATTTGTTTTATATTTGTTCTGATAAATCATATAAACATTTAAGATTCACTCTGATCTTTATCAAAGAAGCTCCCACACAAAAACACGTTTGAATGCTCATTGTTCATATTATTAAACCATAAACAGGTAAACATCACAAGTCATTGGATGGGGCATATCATGTTAAAGCCAAAGTAAACACTAAATAAACTAAAAAACATCTGTTGATATTGTAATATATTTAAACATATCTAAACTAAGCTAAATCAATCATTAATTATTTTACGCACGTTGTGGGATTTAAACATTCCAACAACTCTATACATTGTCGCACAGCTGACGGCACAGACTACGGGTTCGAGTCCAGCCCATAGCAGATGATTTGTTTCATATTTCACTTAAACTCCTTTATAATGAACAGGAATATTGCCTCAATACCGCTACACGAGACGTTTGTCCGCGCACAGCGGGGCTCCACATTTTTCTCAACTTTTTCCCTTGCGTGCGACAGCGAGAAAATCGGACCCCTTCTTTTGCGCAGCAAGCGCTCTACCATTTGAGCTAATCCCCCTTGTACAAAGGGTCAATTGCAAGTCAATCAGGACTCACTGCACTACATGAAGTGTACTAGTGAAGTATTGGAAGCATCAGACTTTTAATCTGAGGGTCCAGGGTTCAAGTCCCTGTTTGGGCAGAACACTTTGTACTCCCTCTTGCTTGTACTCCCCTTCCCTCTCTGTTAATGTGCTTGGACAGAGCTCTGTGAACAGCCAGCCTCTTTGTGTCTTGCCCTCCTTGTGCAAGGTGTCAATGGTCGTCTTTTGGGCAACTGTCAAGTCAGCAGTCTTCCTGTGGTTGTGCAGCCTACAGAACTAGACTGAGACCATTTAAAGGCCTTTGCAGGTGTTTTGTTCATTATCTGGTTAGAGTGGATCCAGGTGTCTTCAATATTGAACCTTTTCACATATTCTCATTTCCTGACCTACTGAATGTGGGTTTTCATTGGTTGTCAGTTATAACCATCAAAACTAAAAGAAATAAACACTTGAAAGTAGAATATCATGAAAAGGTTAATTTATTTCAGTAATTAATGACTACAGCTGGACCAATGAACAGACTGTGGACTTCTCCATAGACTGATCTGTGTAGATAGGACACCAGGATTACTGTCCAAACAAAATGTTCCACTGAGATTTGAACTCAGATTGCTGGAGTCAGAGTCCAGAGTGCCTCTCAGTGTGACAGTGGAAAACACGCCCCCCTGCATTACTTGCTGCTGCTTCTTCTTCTTCTTTTAGGTATTTAGCTGGCGGTTGGACTGGACTGGACTTGACATTACTTGCTGCGCATGTACAGAACCGAACAAAACACACGCCCCGAACCAAAACACATTTAAAAATGACTCTAATTTGTATCACATATTTTGTGTGAAACCATATACCTGCCATTGCCAAGAGTCAAGGATGCAGATATGAAGGAGAGCATCAAGTTCTCTCACTATCAGATCATCAATGGGAACCTTGTCCTCCCATAAACTTAAAAAAAAAGTCATATATAAATACTTTTATATAAATATTTTTTAATTTCACTGCATCAAATTGTTTTTTAAATAACTTCAGACGTAATTAGACATTGAACATTTTTTTTTCTTCTTTTGAAATATTTTTTAACATTTTAAGGCAATCACTGCAGATGACATCATGACGCATTTTGCAGACATGGGCCCCACATTTGGCACAGTGTGCCCCACATTTGGCACAGTGGCTCCACACACGTCTGCGCTGGAAGCACAAAGTGCACTGCTTGCGGCTTTTAGATGGCCCTGGCCCTTCTTTTTCTTCCTCTTCTTCTTCTTCTTTTCCTTCTTCCTTCTTCCTGAAGGACCAGGTTTTCTGGCTGTTCCATGCAGGATCGACAGCCACAAAGAGTACAAAAGCATTGAAGCAAGACATGTCCAGCATGTGATATAAAATGCACATTGGCCCTCTCGGTGTCTTGCGCCGGCACGAGTATGTACCACACATCTGAAAAAGAAATGCTCAGATGGTTTGAATACATTTACACACAACCTTCTTATTATGAAAAAGAGTCTGAAATCTTCCAATAATATGTAAAATATGGAATACAATTGAATAAATAGTATGGCTATATCAGACAATCACAATAATACATAATAATACTACATACAAATGTATTTACTTAACATGTACATAAGTAAATAACTTGGGTAATAATTGATATGTTGCTTACCTGGTCCAGGTGGTCCACAGCTCCTTTGGCTTTGCTGTAGTCCAGGATGATCTGGGGCTTTAACTTACCAGACTCCTGGAATACTGGCTCCCCGTTTTTTGTACTGCGGAGGACCACATTCTTCGGTACATACGACACTGCTGTCCAGTCCTGGGTGAATGCAAAGCAAGAGGACAGCACCCGTCTCTGCTTCACGGTGAGCAGCTGCTGGGGGAGCTCTGGCTTATTTTTTCGCACTGTCCCGACCAGAGCCATCTTGCCCTTTTGGAGCTCTGCAGCCAGGGGGAAAGATGTAAAAAATTGCCCGCAGTCACTGTGTAGCCCTTTTCAGTTAAGATAAGATAAGATAAGATAAAACTTTATTAATCCCGAAGGAAATTCTTAGCTGAAGGACCACCCGCATCCCCTGGTTCCGTTCTCTGGGTGCTGATGCGGCAGACCTCTGTGTACAACTCCAATCTCCATGCATAGGAGGTCTGCACATCACTCAGCACCCAGATTTTTAACCCGTACTTGGCGGGTTTGGAGGGAATGTATTGTTTGAACGAACAGCGGCCCCTGAAAGGGACCAGCTGTTCATTAACACATACATCCCTCGCTGGGTTATACATTTTTGGGATGCAGGTGGTCCATTGGGTCCACAGATCTCGCACAGGAGCCAGCTTGTCTCACCTGTGGCGCTCTGGCCAGGACAGTCGATCATCAAATCACATAGCAAGGTTGATGGAGGAAAACCTTTTTTGGGACATCTTGGCTGCAAAAATGACCCTCCCTGTTGTTTCATCCCAGAGGCTCTTCATGGACTCGTGTCTGGACCGGTACATGCCGCCCAGGATCAGCAGCCCCAGGAATTCACGCAGCTCCTCAAGATCCACATCTCTCCATTGTGGCACTGAATGCCTTCAATGCTTTTGCTTTTGAAAGGTCCACAGCTGCGTGGTAGCGCTGCAGTGTCTCTCTGAGTCTTTCTTTGTGTCATGTCTCCAGCATGTAGAGGCTGAGTGAATGTGGTGCTGAAGGTGTGGAGGTGGATCAGTGTGTCAGAGGAGAGTCTGTAGAAGGACAGAGTGCCAGCAGGACAGTTCACATACACTGCTGCTCCGTCAGAGCCAGAGGAGGAGGAGATGAGTGTTTTTTCTGTTATTGTGCCAGACAGAGTAACCACAATCAGAGCAGCTCAGACTCCAGGACTGATTGTTTGCTCCAAACCAGCAGTCATCACTGTTTCCTTTCCTTCTGATTCTTCTGTAACTCACTGATATATGAACCCCTCCTGTCCTCTGAAACTGTTGTGTGGTCCCACCACCACCTCTCCTTCAAGCATCCAAGCACTGGGCTTCATCATCTCACCTGAAATGAGGAGTTTTTTTCAATTTCACATAGAGGCTTGGGATACAGTTACAAAATAAATCTAGTCAATGCATATTCTAATCTAATCTCTAATCCAATTATTTTACACCAACTACTGACTGTTGACTACTATGACTACTGTTAGATTAGGACACCAGTATTACCGACCAAACAAAAGGTTCCACTGAGATTTGAACTCAGATAGCTGGAGTCAAAGTCCAGAGTGCTAACCATTACACCATGGAACCTGCTTCACATGGATCTTCTTCTCCTCCTCTACCCGGCGAGACTGTCCTCCATGAGGAGACTGTCCTCCATGTCTAGGACAGTGGCTTGTCCTGTCCTGTGATTTTTGTGACTTTTTATTCCCTGAACACCCTGCTTTGCTATCCTTGGGATAATTTTTTGACATGGAGCTAATAAATTGGTCGCTCAGTGCATTGGACAACATTTTCTCACAAAGAAAGACATCACCGGGAGAACCCCTCTGCCCTGAAGGGACCCTAGAAGATGTGGAGGATCTATTCATCTATTGGACATTGATAGTAGGCATACTTCTGAATTGCGTGGGAGCTGTCCTGCTGTACCAAAAAGTTGGAAAAGCCGCTGCTGGCAAATTGGCACTACCACTAAGCGTGGACACAAAACAAGACCCTGGGCTCATGGGACCTCGGATCTCAGAATTACATCAGAAGATGGACCGGATGGAAGGGCTGATCTGCAACATTTCAGCCCGCTCCGGAGAGGGCTGGAAGCGGGTGGATAACATCGGAAGACAGTCCGACCATTTGAGGATCTCAATGGAAGGAATATCTGTCAAGCTGGAAGAGATGTCGAAGGTTCTCCATGTCATGGTTTCAGCCAGGTCTTTTATTTTGTAGTTCATTTTCTGTTTGTATTAGTTCTAGTTTTACTAGTCACTTCCTGTTTTATTTTGAAACTCGATCTTCCCCCTGTGTTTCAGTTCTGTTTTCCTCACGTGTGCTCCCTTCCCCCACCTGTGATTACCTGCTCCGCCCTAATGTGCTTCACCTGTGTCCAATTGTCTTCCCGCCCTCCTGTGTATAAAGCCTGTGTGTTTCCTGCCCCTTGTTGCCAGTTCGTTTTGTGAGTTATCCTGCGACACAGCCGTCCAAGTAGCCTTCCGCTCTTGTGATTTCCCCAGTGAGTTTTCCGAGTGAGTTTTGGAGTTTCTGAGTGAGTTTTGGAGTCCCTTGTGAATGAACTATTTTGGATCTGACCACTGTTCGTTGCCTTCGCCCCTTTGTGATACCTTTGCCTCATGGACTGTACTCCTGTGTACTGATTACTGCTTTGGACTTTGACCACTGGTTTTTGCCTGTGCCCTTTTGGATACCTCTGCCTCGCGGACTGAACTTCTGTGTACCGAACCTTGCCTGTATTAAAACACTGAGAATTGCCTGATACTTCCGGCTCAGCTGCATTTGTGTCCTCCACCTTATATTAACCCTGACACTCCATGCACCTGCAAGGGACGAATGCGCACTGAGGCCGGACTGACCTATCGATCACTGATCTGGGCAAATTAATTACAGATCGAAAATTGTTGTTATGATTTTGGTTGATTTTCTGTCTGCTCCCCCCCCCTCCTGAGGCCCTGAAGAATTGCCCAGCAGCTGTGCTCCTATCTGACTCCTGTGCAACTCCTATCTCCCATCAAGGACAACTGGTGAACTGCCTGTAAACATCTTGGCAGTCTCAGTCATACTATCGCACACACTTCTCATGGAACTGACGCACATACATTCCCCTCCCTACCCCTCCCTTCCTTCTCGTCTGCCTCCGTATCTGTTGTTTTCTCCCCCCATCCTCTGTGTCCATGAAAAAATTCCATCACGTTACCACGTGTACTGTAATCAAGGGTCAATGTCATTATGTGATTATATTGTTTGTATGTACCGCAATCTGCATATTTATTTTTGAGAGCCAAAAGGGTCGCCCTGGTGCTTTTAGTGCACTCTTGCACTAGACACCACAATAGCTTTAATTTGCACATACAATTACTACTGTTTACTGCTTACTTTTGCACTTCAGCCACTTTACAGTCTGTTTACATTGTTCATGGACATTTGGATAGTCATAGCATTTATGACTTGATAACCTGTACATACTTAATATTTTATATTTTATTTGTATCTATTCTCTATTCTATTTTACTGTGTCTTATATTTCAAGCTGCTCACTTAGAGACAAATAAAATTTTCTGAATCTGAATCTGAACAATATGTGAGAGCCCAGAACTGTGGGTCTTCAGAAACAACACTGACGGCTGTGTGCTGCAGAAGTTCTCTAACAACACTGCGATTGTTGGTTTCATCACTGACAACGTCGACGCAGAGTACAGAGGACTGATGCAGAACTCTGTGGACTGGTATCAGCGAAACCACCTCCTGATCAATGCAGGACTTCCTGTGCGTTTTAGAGGATACCTCCAAGAGACTTTTTTTCTCGTCTAGAGGTGATACGTATGTGTACCAATTTTCATGTCTGTAGGTCAAACGGGGACTCAGATCTCATTCCAGGGGGCGCTGCTGAGCCATGTGGCCACGCCCACATATGACGATTTGGGGGTTTTAAAAGGTGCACAGGGGCTGATATCATGATAGAGTAAGAGGCAGGTAGGATGAACAAATCAAGAAACACAGCAGCTTTCTCTATGGTGGCGAAGGGTCAACTTCACCCACACGGTGTAACATGCATTTATGCTTGCATTTCAGAATCAGAATCAGAAATACTTTATTGATCCCAGGGGGAAATTGCTTTCATTCCAGGTGCTCCATGTATACTCAAAAAACAGGTTACAAATATAAAAAAAGGTAAAGTAGTAAGTGTAAACTAAAAATAAAACCTAATAAATTCTAAACATTAACCCTTTTGCACCACCCTCAATAGTTGACAAACGCCTGTCAAAGGCATACCCAAATTAAACTACAAGCTGTTTGTGAGCCCTTAGGAGTATGTGCAAAAGCTTGGTCTCATTGTGAAGGTAACACTCTGAAATTTTTATTTTAGCTGTGTGATTTACTGCAATTGCAAATGGTTAACAGTGAGAGAAGTCTAAACACAGAGAAATAAAAAGATTTTGTAGCTCGCCTAAATTTTTTTTGTAAAAAAAAGGCTGCTTGACAACTGGAGCATGGTGATGTTGATTAGATGACAATATAGTGACACAGGCTGAAGTCTTACCTATTCCCAGTTAAAAGTAGATAGTAATTGGACAAGAAATGACCATTTGGGACAGGTTTTTCTGTAGGTATTCCCAGGCGCTCTCCAAAAAGTGCCATTTGGAGTCTCCAAATGGACACTTTGGCACCAAAGTGCATAACTCTGGAATGCTTCAACATACAGACATCAATGAGAGCTCTAATGAAAGGTGCCACTTAGAGGAACCTCATTCCATATTCAGATTCACTATTAGTATGATTGAAATAATGTTAGTGAAGCAAAAACCCATTGAATGCTCATTATTCTACTGAAACTGAAATTGTGCATCAAAAGAAAAGACTCAGAACAAGAGATATGGTCAAAAACAACACCTTTATCTAAACAAATACCCAAACTACTTACAGCAAACTGTTTACATGTTTACAATTCCACAGGTTTCACAGCCACATGTTGTTCTCAGTATGCCACTGTTACAGTCACGGGCTGCTACAAAGCACAGCTAGAAAGCTTGATGGGTGTCTTACTGTCACCAGAGATGTAGACTGGCTTGTGATGTTGTACACTGGGAGTAGGTGGCTGCTCTGGCTCTGGTGCTTGGCTCCCACTCTCTATCTGAATCAGTTTGCCTAAAATGCAAAAAATAAGGTTTTCATTCACAGAACAACTGTATCTGCATTCATTGTTCACCTCACAAATCAATAGTAAAAGTGCACACCACACAGGTAAACAAAATAGAACAGTGTTTGCCTAAAATGCAAAAAATATATATAAAACAAAATAACTATAGACATATGTATGTCTGTATGTATATATCAGATATTCATTCACAGAACAACTGTATCTGTATTCATTGTTCACCTCACAAATCAGTCCTCCACAACTACTTGTAGAGGAATAGTAAAAGCGCACACCTCCCCCATACACGTGTAAACAAAACAAAGGACACAACACTGTATTCACTAATTCTTCGAAATGTCTACATTCTGTTTATAAAACTGCAACATGTATAAAAGTTACACTTACTTGTCAAGGACTATATCTCCTCCTTCAATGAACATATCTTCTTCCACCGAGTCAACACATAACACATAACTTTCTGCGTCCGACACGTCCTCGTCAGAAAAGTTGCTTTTCCTTATTGTAAACTCATCGATAACTTCTTCAATGGTGTAATTCTTCTTTTCTGTGTGTTTCGTCATCTCTCTGGTCGCTAGAAACACCAAAATATGTAGCTATACGCTCACTCTCACTGTTACGCATGTACGCACAGACAGCCGGCATCCATTGTTCATGTTTACGCTTAGGTGTGTAGCCCACCCTCCTTCCACAACCCCTTCATGTGGGACATCCCCGTGACGGAAATCTTATTGGCTATACGTCCATTGCATCAGATTCAGCGTCAAATATAATGGGCTGAAAATACAAGCGTAAGAGTGGGGGGAGGTGCTTCGCTCGATATAGTCGCTCATTGGATTCTTTTGGCTAGGGACAGGCCCTCGATCCTTTTGTATGGTCAAACGAGCTGTCAATCAATAGAGTAGGGAAGTGGCTTTCCAACGAGGTGTAGGTTGTCAACAAAGAGCACAAAATGGCTGCGCCCAGACGGAGATATTGCAGTGAAACATGAACCGTCCCGTCCTCGGGCCGCGTGTATACAAAATTAATAAACATTCAGTTTAAATCCAGGCTCTCGCACGTTTCGTGCTTGGGCCCTAATAAAGTAAAATAAAATCTTAATCACAGCTTCCTTAATACGAGCTGAACTTCATAGCTATAGCTTCATAGCTGTAGTTTCAGCAGCCAGTTTAATACCGTTCATGTCTACATTTGATATAACAGACACGATGACCATCCTTTAATGCTTTTGTTGCTTTATTACTTGAACTTTTGTCGCTGAGCTCCGATGCTGTTTGATGAAGCATTTTAGCAACAGACTGTTGCACTGTGTCCGTCTTTATTGTGATGACAGCTCCTATTTCTTCACACTTTAGATGTTCCTAAAAGTAGAGTGTGCATCACACACTGTACAGTATTTATCAAGTATTATTGTTCCTCCAGTGCACCATTTCTTCTGTATAATTATTACTGAAGATCGATGCCCCTACAAATATTCAAACTTACTGTAAATTCAGTTGTAGGCTGATTCATCACTCTGTCATTTCTCCAGTGTTGTTGATGGATAACCAACTTTAGATATTTTTAATGAACAATAAATGCCCTGAAGCTCTGAAGTGTATTGTTTTTACACTGCACACCTGGTTTGGATCTTACAATGGTAACCTAAACATCACAGGAACTATACAAGAACAACCTCATGGAGGCTTCAGTGGTGTTTGTAATAAAACACGATCCTTCTTTTTTCACAAACAGTACAATACAGCACATGTGACGCCACAATGAGCAAAGCAGAGACCGCAGACCACACAACACGGCGTTACTATGCTGGAAAAAACGTGTCTGCCTGTGAGCTTCTGTTATGTACTGTAGCATCCTAACTTCCATCCTTACAAACCACCTGTCCTCTGTTTAAAATGTGGACATTATTGTCCTCAAAAGACTGACTGTCCTTTCTCTTTGAGGTGAAGATGGACTGCTGAGTGTTGTCCTGTGGATGTGTCTCTTCTGTCCTGTGCTCTTTACCTGTGGGGTGGCTGTGGGTTTTTATTGACTAATAACATATCAGTTCTAGAATGATGTGTGTGTGTTTGATGTGATTTGATGTGTGTGTTTATCTGGTTTTAGGGGTCAGTGTGTGTTCATCCACACGCGGCCGCCTGTGTTGATGTAAATGTGTGTGTCCTGTCAGCCATGATCATGCTGAGACAGAATAATGCTGGAAAAAGCTCCCAGCTGTTAGACCTGAAGGTAAAGCTGCATGCTGTTGTGGTTTCTCTTGTGTGTGTGTTGATCACGATCAGTGATCAATTCAGAAGTTAAAAGATAAAGGCGTGGTGGCCAAGTGGTAAGGCGTTGGTCTTGTAAACCAAAGATCATTCATGCCTTCAAAGATCTGTAGGAGGGTCCTTTTAAAGAAAGACAAAACCCAACACCCATTGAGAGTAAAAACTATAGACAGAGCTTCCGTGACGTCACCCATTTGTTTCTGAAGAGCTGTTCTGAGCAAGCGGCAACCTTCGGGAAGTGGAAGCCCATGCGGAAGTGTCAAAACTTGTAATTCACGCTGCAACAGCTGGGGGTTGGCTCCAAAAGCGACTAATTTCCCATAGACTCCCATGTTAAAATGGCCGATTTCACAGCAGAAAAGAACATGTTTACAGCCTGGTACAAAAAATCGCTGTGGTCTCAGATGATAGGTTCTCTTCTAGTGTCAATTGTAGGGGGGGTGAATTTTTTTACAACTCACTCGTTTCAATTGTATTCGGACTTAAAATTACGCCTAATTATGGGTGTTGCCGCTTGAGTGACAGACGTAGAGAGTTGACGTATCACAGCGTGAGTTTCCTGCTTCCACGATCGCCCGCCCCCCTAAACCCCGCTCGTGCTCCCCCTCTTTGTCCATATTCGGAGTTTTAGTTGACGTGACGCTGCCAACATGGCGGCGGTCATCACGTCCCGGAACCTCCCACTGAGACTCAAAACCGCTCTTCAGAAACAAACGGGTGACGTCACGGAAGCTCTGTCCATAGTTTTTACTGTCAATGGTTCTGAGGCTCGTGGGAGCCGCCATGTTGGAAGCATCACGTCCGCCAAAAACTCCAAATATGTACAAAGAGGGGGAGCGCGAGTGGAGTTTTGGGGGCGGGCAATCGTGAAAGCAGGAAACTCGCGCTGTTATACGTCAGCCGTCTGCCGCTCAAGTGGCAACGCCTTTAATTATGCATAATTTTAAGTCCGAATACAATTGAAACGAGTAAGTTATGTAAAAAAATCACCCCCATACAATTGACACTAGAAGAGAACCTATCATCTGAGACCAGAATGTTTTTTTGTACCAGGCTGTAAACATGTTCATTCCTGCTGTGAAGTCGGACATTTTAACATGGGGGTCTATGGGAAATGACTCGCTTTTGGAGCCAGCCCCCAGTGGTTGCGGCATGAATTACAAGTTTTGACACTTCCGCATGGGCTTCAAGTTTGAACCCCGAAGGTTGCCGTCTGACAACACCACACAAAACAAAGACGTGTTAAACTGTGTGATCGTTGGCTGGAAGCACTGCTTCATGAACCTGTGTTTACTGTTCATTAAGCTTAGAGAAGTTTCAGGAGTATGTTTGAGGAGTAAACTGATTCAAGTCCTCACAACAAGTGTATTTCACTGCACAAACACACACTCAGCTGATGTGTCCCAGGAAATGTCTTTTTGTCTGACGTATTAGAAGATTCTAGATTCTAGATTCAACAAGACAACTAGATTCAACTAGACAATTAACCCCTGCTGAGACCCCCACAGGGTTTCTGTGGCTGTATCTCCCTCATTCTTCATCCTATGTGGATGAAACCTTACAGTCATGCTGAACATTTGACTCTGCACAGATTGATATGCTGAAATGCTACAGACACTGCGCCACCTACTGGCCAGAGGACCTGTCTTTTGTTTAGGGGCCTTAAACAATTTCCCTCTGGGATTACTAAAGTACCTAAAATAAAAAAAAAATGTAAAAAAATTTCCCAGAATGCGTAATTTAATCCAAGTCTTCAAAATGGTGGAACAAACATTTCACACATTTCATTTTAGATCCTTTATTGTTCTGGAAAGAAAACTAAAACAAAGTCCTGACGTCCCATTACAAATATCATGGCAGCTGTTCATCCCTCTCCTGACGGTTCTCTTCCACCTCCAGCTTGTCCACACTTTCCGAGCTTTCCGAGCACATGTGACACGCGTGGTAGATAGGTCGCTAATTCCAGACAGCTATAGCACACAGTAGTCTTTTATTCATTTACATTTCAGTTTCAGCTGCTGACATATGAAGATTTAAGGGCACACATGGCTCGTTGGTCTAGGGGTATGATTCTCGCTTAGGGTGCGAGAGGTCCCGGGTTCAAATCCCGGACGAGCCCTGATGTGTAACTTTATTTCATTGGAGACCAACTCCTTGTTGTTGACTCTTTTCAGTTCCTCTCTAACTACCACACAGCTTTACAAAGCTAACAAAGTTCTATTCAGACTCATCCCAATCCAGAGCAGTTGTTCCACAGTAACACCTGCAGGAGGACGTCATCACCCAGTATGTGACCTGCACTGTGAGCTGTAAGGTCTTATACAGACAGGTGTGTGTCTGTCCTCATCAAGTCCAATCAGTATCATCAAAGACAGCTGGACTCAGATGAAGGTGTAGAACCATCTGAAGGACGATCAGAAGAAATGGACGCACCTGAGTTCAATATATGAGAGTCACAGCAAAGGCTCTGATGCTTAGGACCATGTCATATTTCACTTTGTCTTTAATACATCTGCAAACATGTCAACAGCTCTGTGTGTTTCTGTCAGTATGGGGAGCTGTGTGGACATTAATGAGGAAAAATGAACTTCAATGATTTTAGCAAATGGCTGCAATATAACAAAGTGAAACATTTAAGGGGGTCTGAATACTTCCTGCACCCACTGTACACATTAAAAGACATTGATGATCTGTTCTTATTGTCTAAACAGGAACAGTTGAAGCTCAGCTTGCAGCCCCTGTATCTCAGGCTTCTCAGCTTCTCTTCAGATGTTTGGACGTTTCTGCTGGAACCTCTCATTTAATGACTCACATTTAGAACTTTTGACTTTATGTGGAGGAGGGATTGATTTTGGAATGAGGAGGCTGCAGCCTGCGATTCCACCACTAGATGTCAGCATTGCACAGCATTGGTGGTTCAGTTCAGATTGAGAGAATGCAAAGAGTGTGCAAAGCTGTCATCAAAGCAAAAGCTGGCTGCTTGGAAGAATGTCAAACATCAAACATATTCTGCTTGGTTTAACACTGTTTGTTCACTACATCATTCCACATGTGTTCCTTCATAGCTCTGATGTCTTCAGGATGAATCTACAATGTAGAAAGTCATAAAAACAAAGACAAACCACTGAGTGACTTTTGACTGGTACATTTAAAATGTCATCATATGTCCTAACCAGCAGGGGGAGCACTAATCATAAACTCTGTGTCTCACATGTTATTGTCATGTGTTTTTATGGACGATGATGCTGACTGTTGTTTTCTTGCTTCTCTCTGTAAACAGCTTGTAAACAGCAGCTTCCCTGAGGGGAAACTCAGCTAATAAATGATGCTGTAACCTGGGACTTGATCTGCTGGGTGGAAGTCCACTACATCAGCGGTCCCCAACCTTTTTTGCACCACGGACCGGTATCATGTAAAACAATACTTTCACGGACCGGCACAGAAAAAAAAGTGCATAAAGAGACAACTTACTCTTATGCTTAATTAGTGGGAGCCTTTGAGCTTTCTCAGCAATGAGGCGGTCCCATCTGGGGATAATGGGAGACATGACACCCGAAGTGTGTTTCTTATGTCCAGTCCACTCCGTAATTTTGTTCTGGCCGTCATTAATTGCTTCAGTCGTTCTTGTTCATGTTTTCTTCCATGGCTCGTCTTTTAATGCAGGGTGCTCGGTCTCGCAGTTTTGAAGGCTTCGTTGCCTCATTTGTGAGTCTGTCGCCACATCACTCAGAGCGGACTTGGTGTGTGAGAATCACCTGTTGCAATAAATCCGTATTTTAAATAGGACTCCTGATATAGTCTTTTAAACGCAGGTTTCTTTTTCTTTGAAGGGGTAGGCTCCTCTTCTTCTGTCTCCTCGTTAGGCCTTTTCCCCTTTCCGAAGAAGCTCTCCAAAGACGTTTGTCTTTTATTCATTTTTGCTGCTTGTGGGCTTAATTTTGGGGCCGTATCCCGTGACCGAGACAAGCGTCTGGGCAGGTGCTTAAAGGCACAGGCGGATGAATCTGATCGATTTATAAATGAAACAGCTTTCAGACTCAGATAATGAAAAATATATGTTTTGCTCAGTCTTTCTGTGCGGCCCGGTACCAAATGACCCACGGACCGGTACCGGTCCCCGGCCCGGTGGTTGGGGACCACTGCACTACATTATCCATCCATCCTCATCCATACAGCTACACCCTCCCTCCTAAAATGCAGGCTGGAGGATGCGGGCATCGATCCCGCTACCTCTCACATGCTAAGCGAGCGCTCTACCATTTGAGCTAATCCCCCTTGTATAAAGGGTCAATCGCAAGCCAATCAGGACTCACTGCACTACATGAAGTGTACTAGTGACGAATTGGAAGCATCAGACTTTTAATCTGAGGGTCCAGGGTTCGAGTCCCTGTTCAACACTTTGTACTCCCTCTTGCTTGTACTCCCCTTCCCTCTCTGTTAATGTGCTTGGACAGAGCTCTGTGAACAGCCAGCCTCAACCTCTCTGATAATCATCAGAATTAAAAGAAATACATCAGTCTGTGTGGAATGAATGTTTGCATTCCGCACAGACTGATGTATTTCTTTTAATAAAAGAAAAGAAATACATCAGCACCTAAGAAATTCTTTTAATTTCTTAGGTGCTGGTGCACCTAAGAAAAAAAGTTAGGCGCACCAGTGCAACAAGTTAGTCTAGAGCCCTGTGTGTGTTAACATGTTAGCACAGTGGGAGCTGTACTTGTTGGTCTGTTTGGCTGCACTGTGTGAAAGATGTGATTATGGTGCGATTGTCTTTGCAGTGTGATAGAAGCATCTGTTGGAGCCTGGTGCTGCTGTGTTTTATCATCATGACAACAGTGGCAGTTCATTGAAGTATTTTACTGTAGAGTTCCTATGATCCTGGACTTCTGTCAATCACACTGTGGTGCCCTCCATTTTCTCTTGTCGTTCCATGTCAGCCATTTTCAACACAGTTGCAGAGAATGGATGCTGCACCCTCCTGCTCCCATTCTCCAACTGCAGGTGTATGTATTTTGCATCTTCCACTCAATTACAGTCATGAAATTCTCCTCAGTTTAATACATCTTTTAAATTTCCTTTATATTGAGTCATAATACAGTATTGAGTTACATGTATCACAAAGAATAAGTGCACTGGAAAACAGACCTAAAACAACGAGAAAGATGTGAACTTTTTTTCATACATATTATTCATTCATTTATACATTGTTCTGTTAGTGGTCCTCTCAACTTAGGTTTAATGTTGTGTTTTGAATCAAGCTGTTAACTTGCCTACAGTAGTAGCAATGAGAGTTCCTCCTCACATTTTTTCCAAAAGCTGCATGAGGAATTACACACACCACCACAGACTGTGACAGGTCCTGGTAAACAGATTTGTTCTGTGAGAGCGACTCACAGCCAGGGCGATTACAGGTACAGTCCGTTTTCCCGAAATCATCATTGTGCCTGTAATGCTCTGTTGTTCCTGGCCTACCACAGTGAAGGTTTGTGCTTCAACAGCGCGGTGACTCTGTCTATGTTGAAGTCAAAACAAACCTTCTGACATAAGGTAAGTTTCGGAGCGATCACCTCACCGTAGAGGAGTTGCCCCAGCAGGTTCAGACGGACACAAATCAGTACAACGTCCACATGGCTGAGATCAGTGTAGGAAACCTGGAGGGAGACCCCCACAGCACTCGAAGGGAAGCTTGGTATTTGCCTCTTGCCTCGGGTCTTCAGTGTCTGTCGGTAGATGTCAGCCATGCTTTGCTCGTCGTGTCCCCCCAGTTCGTCGCGGTATTTCGAGACAGATCGGGACGTTATGGAGTGTTCGATCCACACTCCAGAAGTGCAGCAGGCTTGCCCCAACCAGGAGGAATGGCGGTAATGCTTACTTTCGCTCACTTAACTGACTTGATCAAACACTTGGACAAGCTGTTTGAAGGCCGTGGTCCTCATGCTGGGAGTTTGTGCCTGTTTCTTTTGAAAGCGTCGACTCTACCCAAAAAAGCTTCAAGTACAGCATCACCGGAACAAACTCCTGAACGACCACACTGACATCTGTGAGCAGACATCACAAATGACTATACATGTCAAAAAACCACAGAGCAGCACTCATAATGGACTACAAAAAATGTAACTAATAAAAAGACAGAGCAGAAAAGCAATATAAGACCAATGCATTATTATTATTCATTTACACATAGCTTTTTGGCACCACTGCGCACTTTGTGCGTTTTCTGCTGTTGGGCACTCAAAGCGCTTACATTGAGGTGCATTATTCATTCACACCACATTCATACAGTGGCAGTGGTGAGCTACCAGTGGTCTCCCCTGGGGGAGACTGACAGAGATGTGGCTGGCAAGGTGCGCCTATGGCCTCTCCGACCACTGCCGATTCATACGCATCCATATACCAGTGAGTGCACTGGAGGCAATGCGGGTAAGGACACACAGGTAGAAGCTGGGGTCAAACCACCGACCTTCAGGTTATTGGACAACCCTGCTCTACCACTGAGCCACTGCTGCCCCCAAATTGTGTGGTAGAGGCTTGCTTGACTGGAACATATGTTCATGTACAGTGGGGAAAAAAAGTATTTAGTCAGCCACCAATTGTGCAAGTTCTCCTATTTAAAAAGATGAGAGAGCCCTGTAATTTTCATCACAGGTATACCTCAACTATGAGAGACAAAATGAGAAACAAAAATCCAGAAAATCACATTGTAGGATTTTTAAAGAATTTATTTGCAAATTATGGTGGAAAATAAGTATTTGGTCAATAACAAAATGTCATCTCAATACTTTGTTATATACCCTTTGTTGGCAATGACAGAGGTCAAACGTTTTCTGTAAGTCTTCACAAGGTTTTCACACACTTTTGCTGGTATTTTGGCCCATTCCTCCATGCAGATCTCCTCTAGAGCAGTAATGTTTTGGGGCTGACGCTGGGTAACACGACTTTCAACTCCCTCCAAAGATTTTCTATGGGGTTGAGATCTGGAGACTGGCTAGGCCACTCCAGGACCTTGAAATGCTTCTTACGAAGCCACTCCTTTGGTGCCCGGGCGGTGTGTTTGGGATCATTGTCATGTTGAAAGACCCAGCCACGTTTCATCTTCAATGCCCTTGCTGATGGAAGGAGGTTTTCACTCAAAATCTCACGATACATGGCCCCATTCATTCTTTCATTTACACGGATCAGTCGTCCAGGTCCCTTTGCAGAAAAACAGCCCCAAAGCATGATGTTTCCACCCCCATGCTTCACAGTAGGTATGGTGTTCTTCGGATGCAACTCAGCATTCTTTCTCCTCCAAACACGACAAGTTGAGTTTTTACCAAAAAGTTCTATTTTGGTTTCATCTGACCATATGACATTCTCCCAATCCTCTTCTGGATCATCCAAATGCTCTCTAGCAAACTTCAAACGGGCCTGGATATGTACTGGTTTAAGCAGGGGGACACGTCTGGCACTGCAGGATTTGAGTCCCTGGCGGCGCAGTGTGTTACTGATGGTAGCTTTTGTTTTTTTGGTCCCAGCTCTCCGGAGGTCATTCACTAGGTCCCCCCGTGTGGTTCTGGGATTTTTGCTCACAGTTCTGGTGATCATTTTGACCCCACGGGGTGAGATCTTGCGTGGAGCCCCAGATCGAGGGAGATTATCAGTGGTCTTGTATGTCTTCCATTTTCTAATATTGCTCCCACAGTTGATTTCTTCACACCAAGCTGCTTACCTATTGCAGATTCAGTCTTCCCAGCCTGGTGCAGGTCTACAATTTTGTTTCTGGTGTCCTTTGACAGCTCTTTGGTCTTGGCCATAGTGGAGTTTGGAGTGTGACTGTTTGAGGTTGTGGACAGGTGTCTTTTATGCTGATAACGACTCCAAACAGATGCCATTAATACAGGTAACGAGTGGAGGACAGAGGAGCCTCTTAAAGAAAAAGTTACAGGTCTGTGAGAGCCAGAAATCTTGCTTGTTTGTAGGTGACCAAATACTTCTTTTACTGAAGAATTTACCAATTAATTCATTAAAAATCCTACAATGTGATTTTCTACATTTTCTTTTCTTATTTTGTCTCTCATAGTTCAGGTATACATATGATGAAAATTACAGGCCTCTCTCATCTTTTTAAGTGGGAGAACTTGCACAATTGGTGGCTGACTAAATACTTTTTTTCCCCACTGTATGTGGCGGTGAGTGTTTGGCCCCTTGTGGCACTCCACAACATAGAATGTTGGAGTGGATCTGCCACACTTGTGACCGGCACCTCTACCGAGGAAATATGCCGTCTGTCACAGTGGCAAATCATTTAGACGTAGCCCCCCGAACTGTGCGATTTAAATGTACTTGAAAGGCAATTGATTGCAAAAGTCTTGCCTTTCGCAAAAATAGTCAGATTTCTGATCCAGTACCGGCTCAGTCTCTCAGTCTACCACCTCTCCTGTAAGACTCAGCTCTAAGCCCTGTTCAGAATCCCCAGCTCAGTATGGAAATACGACAGTGGAACCAAGAGCCAGTGGCTGGCCCAGCCACCACACAAACACCTGGCCGCCGATATCCTGAGCAGTTGCGGGTTGCACCTAAAAGCCTGAACCTTTAAGGAACAAGAAACTGTATTATTGGTGTTTGTGGTTGGACATTGTGGTTGTGAGCAGCTAAAAACAATTATTTTCAGAGAGGATTTTCTTTTAAATTAATACAAGGTAAACTTTGTTTATAGTAGGTAATAGTAGTAGTAGTTTAATAGTAGGTATGGACATTTCAGTATTTTGAGTCTTTCTGGTTTTATGGTTACTAGGGGTTAAAGTTTTAAGGGAAGGAGTGTAGTGTATTGAGAATAGGTTAGAAGAGCATACTCCCCCTTGTGGTCATTAAAAGGAAATGTTGGTCTGTTCCTGTGGGTTTTGTTTTGCTCTCGTCTCTAAGTAAAGTACCCAGTCAGCTGCAGTCTGGTCTCCGTCTTTATTTATTGAACCCACCTCAATGTATTACTATACTGTATACTCATAAGAAACTTAATAGCTTTGTCTTAGACATTCTTTCATTTTAATAAAGCAAGTTCACATTCAAAATACTTAGAATTAAAGAAATACATACTGAACATATGCAATATAGGCCTAGAGATGACAAGTGTTCTCCTGTTGACTGCTCTGCCACAAGAAAGAACAAGAAATGCTCCTTTACCTGAGGAACGTCTTCTTGTGACACTGTCCGGACCGAGAGCTGCTCCTTATGACTCAGATCTGTTATGTGAGGTGTAGGTTTTCAACAGGACCCAGGCGCAGACAAAAAATAAAGTTCAACAAAAGGGAGCTTTATTTAAAGCTAAACTACAACAATGACCAGAGGAGCGGGAGAACAAAAGGAGGGCTACTGAAAAACAGTGCCAGTCAAAAATGCAAAAGACAAATGTACCAATAAACATGATGATGAAGAAAGGATGAAGAAACACGGAGGAAAAAGGAGGACGACGAGAAGGTGGAAGGCAGGTAACCACAAGGGGAGATGAGCAGGGATTCACATGGGAAGAACTGACAAAGACAAAGGGGAAGCACAGGGCTTAAATAGAGGAGAGACGACACAGATGAACACAATTAGGGAGGAGCTGGTAGTCAGGAGGAGGTAAAAACAGGGAGACATACAGGGAAGACAGGACTACAGAATAAGACAAGGGGGACACAGCAACACTGAGGACAACAGGGAGGAAAGAGGGATCAGAGGAGGAGGAAGACTAATAACAGAAAAATCATAACAAATGATGAGGGAACAGAATAAACATGACGATCCACAACAAGATCAGGGGTGCAGTCTAAAATGATGGAGACATATTTGCATATTTTGATCTCTGTCATCATGTGTTCTATTATTTTAGAACTGATGGACTCTATCAGTTCATTCTGGATTGTTTTGCCAGGATCATGTACATGGCTGCCAGCTCCATCTTCCACTACTGGAGCAACAGAAGGTCCGCTTGATGCATTCATCAGTGCTGGGTGGTGCTGCTGAGGTGGAGCAGATCAGAAAATGTTATCTGAATTTACAGCATAAATTTAAAACTTTCAGAAACTGTGTGGTTGTGATAACAGAGCAACAGGCAAGTTATTGACTCTGCTGTGCAGGTGAGATCTGATCATATGTGGCAGGTCTGGTTTAGGAGCAGCAGACATCAGTAAAATGTCAGGTAGACCAGGTGGGAGTCATTTAGTGCCGATCTCAAAGGGTCTGTAATTTAATGTTTACACAGGTTTGCAGTGCATGGCAACGAGACGTAAAAACGTAATGACTGCTCTGCTGCTCCAATAAAACATCACAGTTTATAACAGACAGTCTGCTCACACGGCACAAACTAATTCATGGTTTACAAATGTTCGCATTTCTGGAGAGTTGCTTTTATCCTGCTGCCGGTAAAAAGGGCCAGGACGCAGCCTCCCCGTGCAGCAGGGAGCAACGAGCGCCCCTCTCCCTCTCCATCATGTCGCTTTAACTTCTCTAAGGGCTCCAGCATCGCTCCCTGCTGCCCGCTCCTGCCCGCACCGGGCAGCAGGGAGCGATGCTGGAGCCATTAGAGAAGTTTGATGGCTTTGCGAGGGATGCTCCGCTCCTCTCCCCTGTGCTCCTGAAGCCCCCCAGTACTCCGGCACATTCCCCAGAGAGGGACGCTCATTGCTACATGGGGAGGCTGTTCTCTGGCCGGGCAGCACGCTCCCATGCAGCCCGTCCATGAATTCTAATAGGGCTACTATACTACAACTGTGAAGTATACAAGGTTATTTACGCAATGACATGATACAGACCACATATGTATTTGATTATATATGCTTACACTTAGAGAAAAACACATCTATAACTCTTACAAAGAGTTAGGGAGGAACCCTTTGATGAGGTGAAGGCCGAAGCACTAGGAGCCACGGACATAAGCTAAATCATCCAACATAGGAGTGACACAGAGTGTTTCACAGAAATATGTTAGACCAATTATTATAATTAGTAGGTGGAGATAAAAGGGCAACATGTCCCAATATGGGAATTACCAAGGAGGGTCTTGACAAACTGTTTATCTGTTATGCAAATGTACCTCAACTTTCAATAAAACTAGCCTGTGTCCAGGGAGGGGCAGAACACTTATGGACGGGAGTGAAGCAGACTGAAAGGCCTGTGTTCACTGTGTTATCCCTTTTGCAAAAGGTGAAACTACAAAACCCAGGGTATTGTCTTTCACTCAATGTTCTGATCACAGAAGACGGACTGTGACAATCCGGGGTGACCAGGGAAGGTCACGACACAACCAATAATAACAATATTTGGTGCGCACGTTATACATAATTCGTGGCCACAATTTATTTCTTTTTTACCATGTGACAGAGGGGCTCCGTAGTTTTGGAGAACTTGTACAGACACTCTCTGATAGCAGTCTGTATGCAGAAGCATGTTTAATCTTGTGGTGAATTGTGTCGAAGTGCTGAACCGGTGTTGTGCACCTTCCGAGGCCCTCTGCGTAGCTGTGACCAACAACCAAGCCCTGCAGCACCGCGTGACGCACCACGATGCAGACAGAGAGGGAGTGATCATGTTCTGCTCAGAGAATCATGATGCAAACATTACACAATGAGTTAAAAACAAAAACAAGAATTGCCTGTTGATTTTGTGTGATTTACTCTGTTTGGCTGGCGGGCCAAAAATAACACATTTTAAGACAGAAGCCGCAGGCCATAGAAAATCCGACCACGGGCCGTAGTTTGGACACCCCTGCTATACTGTATAATACACAGTGTACTTTATCTGATATACAAATTATATTAGTGACAATGTCAATTTCGACAGTGAAATGCTAATTAGCAGAACGCAAAGACTCAGTAAGCTGCAGTATAATACAGCATGTGGGAATGTTATGCTCTGACGTTAATGATGTGCACTTTAACACTGATGTGCACACTTTAGACAATATGAACTGTAACACAACAAACAGCTACAGGCTCACAGCTAAGTAGAGCATTCTGATGGACTATTACAAGCTGGGAAAACAATCATGTAAATTAACTTTATAAGACCCGCTGAATACGTTTACACGTTTGCCTGAGGAAGGAGTGATGGGGAGTGTCATGACTATTTCCATAACAACTAGACCCCTCCATAACATTAGCTGGCGTTAAAACTAGCAGATAGCGCTGGCTATTTATTGATTAGCAAACCATGATATGTAATTGTTAATAACGTTATCAATCATCGTTCTGCAACAGCAAAATAATATAATTGACATAATCTTTACTGCAACGTTACCTCTGTCTTCTCTGCTGTTTTCCTCCTCTGGGCACCAGACAGCTCGGGACGTTTTGACATGTTGTGGCTTGTTGACCAATCAAAACACCGTGTAGCAGGTAAAGTCCATTATTCAGAGGAGGAGGGGGGTCTTCAGAAAGTAGGCTGTTATTATTATTGTTGTTATTACTACTACTTAGTAGGCTTTGCTATGCAGTTAAATTAATGTGGCCTTGTTCTTTTCTGAAGACATGATACCAACTAGTTTTAAGATTAGTGGAAGTTGCACTTTTTGTCTTGCTACATTTCTGGCGCCCCCTGGATGTACGGCGCCCTTAGCATTGTCCTATACTGCCTACGCCACGAGCGGCCCTGCCTGTCGGGAAGCTCGCCAGTGCTGCGTTCAAGGCACACTCGGAAAATGTACGTAATGAAGAAAATAAAGAAAAACAGAAATACATCATAAGTACAAATAACCTGGGTTACAGTGGCAAGACAAAAAATCCCTTTTAACAAGAAGAAACTTTGAGCAGGACCCGGCTCATAAGGGAGAACCTTCCTGCTGATAACGGGTGAAGGAGGAAAAGAGGGGATTGTTATAATACATGCTGACAAACTATGTAGTGTTTCTTTGGCTGTGTCTCATTTCAGGGTCTGCATCCTTCGGAGGACGCAGCCTACGCGGTCTCAGGAGGCCGCGTCCTCCTGAGGATCCTCCGGAGGATCCTCCACCGTTGGTAAATGGGACGGTCTGGCCTTCAAAGCACTTCCTGATTGTGGCGCGACGTCATAAATTTTGCCCCGGGAAAAACAAAAGCAGTCACAGCGACACAACACGGACTACACAACAAGCGGGACAACAGTGTGGATTTAGACATTTGGAATATTTTAATATATTTATTTGTTGTTGGAGGAAGAGGAGAGGCGGCTCCAGCGGCAGCAAAACCGGTGACGGCTCATTTTCTTCAGGCTGGGAGAGCGCAGTGGGGAGGTGACGGTAAGCTGCTGTTTAACCATATTATTGATCATAATTAATATACCAGCTACTGAGCAAACGCTAGATATATAACCAGTAGATAGACAAATATGATTAAATGTAATTTATATTTTATTCAATTGTAAGACTTGATACAGGGTCTGTTTGTAATTTTAATACTTTAAATAAATAGCTAAATGTGTACGAACCCTGCAAATAACCCTGAAACCACTGCTTTAATGTGTCATTAAGCATCAGGTCTGTCACTATACCAGAGAATTACTGCTGGGTGGAGGAGAGTGGGGCTCCCTGCAGGACCAGCTGTCTGTCCTGGAGGAGGTGTACTGACCATCATCACCTTTGGAGGGTGAGGATACATATTTTATAGCTTTTCATATTTTAAGCTGCTTTGGAAGCCGCTCTGTTGAAGTTATTATTTTTATTTTTGCCCTTTTTAAAAACATCTTTAGTAACATGGCAGCCGCCGATCGTCAGCTCTGCAAACCCTGATGGACGATGTGGTGGACAGAGGAGACAGACACCCCCCTCCCCCAGATGATGTCCCACTCACAGCCAGAGGACTCCAAGGTCTTCATCGTGGCATCGTCCAGTCCAGCAGCACCAAGGACTCCTGCTCAGCCAAACATTTATATATATGTTCTTTGTGAATAGTATTTTCTGCTGATCTTTATAAATAATAAACTGTACATTTTCATAATGCCCACTGGTAAATAGTTAGAAATGTTCAAACTGTGTCTTTGTAAATATTGTACATAACAGAACAATAAATGATTTACTGTGGTCACTGAGAAGTTGTTCAAAAGTTTACTTAAATTATAAATAGGTGATGAAACACATAATGTAACAAGGTTAGAAGAGTTTAAGAACACAGAGACAAGAACGATTTAATATACAATTTAATAAGTAACATTTAAATAACACAGAACATAAAATCACTGCTGTCCAACATCCTCTGTATGAGCTGAGGTCTGTCCGCTCTTTCTCTGCTCCCC